>NC_039365.1:64176768-64483233 GCF_003573695.1 Papaver somniferum
TTAGATTCAAGCTAATATATCTCAACCGTTAGATCGAATTCTTAGCTTGTTATACACAAATGAAATGCACGCTTCTAGGTTTGATAACCGTACCCAAACGTGTCCGTAGCTGACTCACATGAACTAGTTAGAGAGTTGTTCAATTGCAAGGAAATCTCATGTACTACACAAGACACAATTGAAGCAAAGATGATTTGATTCACGTGAATCGGTTCATAAACTTTATAGCCACGGTTTGCAAAAGCATGCCTTACTCTTTATGAGTTAAGTTCATAAATCATCTTTAGATATATAACCTATACAAGTTCGCAGACTAGGTTCGTGGACTTGAAGTACTGGAAAGAGTTTCCAAACTCCAGCAGAAATTCTCGGGTTCGAGAGCTTCGCTGGTTCGCGGACTTGGCTCACGCAAGACAGTTTGATAACTCAGCAGAAATTCTCGGGTTTCAGAACTTCGAAAGTTCGCGGACTGAGTTCGCAGACTTGGCTACTAGCCGATTTCCAGCATGGGACTTATGCACATATGTGTTTCCACAACATACCTATGTGCAATATGGTTATGTAATCTAAACTCTCATTCCAATCATTGAAACATTCTTAGATGACGTTATATAGTTGTTACACTATTTCTCGTCAAAGCAATTTTCAAGATGATTGAAACATACATGACTTGCGTCACTAGGTAAAGAAAAATATGGTCGAAGTGAAACGCTTACCAACACATATTTCGAGATATAGATAGGCGAGGTATACTCGGCTCGAAATACCAAATGTGTATAATCTAAGTCTATATATATAGCATATGACTTTTGTCTCAAGAACTAGGAGATAGAATATATAGACTTTTGAGTGACAGATAAGTTCAAGTCTTCACATACCTTTTTGTCGAGAAGTTTCACCGGTTCCTTGAATATATCTTCTACTTGTATGATGAATCGCCATGAAGTCCTTGAGCTCAACTACACTTACTATCATAGTCCGAGACTTAGCTATAATAGACTAGAAATCAAGACTTATAGTTTTGATCACTAACATTGGCAAACATGCTTGATATAGAAACGCATGCGAATTTGACCGAGCAGTGCTCTAACAATCTCCCTCTTTGTAAATTTTAGTGACAAAACTATCAATACATATGGAATACAAAAAAGATAATGCAACTTTAATAGCTCCTATTCCATAAGTCTAATCTTCAAAATTCCTTGAAATCTTCGTCCTTCCAAGTACTCCAATGATCCCAAAGGTTTTAAGTTTAGCATCACCGTTGTTGAAGATCCGTAGCTATAACAATCAGAAAGCATTGGTATCGATCATTGTTATACAATGTCATAGTATTATTACACAGTATCAAAGTCCAATTGTATCACAACTTCAACAATAATACTATGGTGATATGTATCACTCCCCCTTAGTCAATACTCCATCTCGATCATGGAAGCAACTCCCCCTTACACAATAATCCGAAAACCATATGTATTTGTAGTGTGAACTACATATTGATTCTCCCCTTTTTGTCAATAAAATTGGAAAAGGTACAAGAACAGGATCATAATGAAATTTCCACAAGATACATTTCATGACTAGAAGAAAAGACGCACATCATCCTAATTTAGATGCAATCATATAACCGAAGCTAATAGCATTCATCAAGGAGTTTAAAGATACAAGATAACCCCTCTAAAATTCCACAGCCGCACACCCCTCAAGATATGACCATTAATCACAAGTTCAAAAGAACTCTCCCCCATTTGATGTCATTCCCGAAAGAACAACAAGAGCGACCTTAATTTCAAAAGAAAAGAAGGATTTTTATTGGACACCAAAAACCATAAGAATGATTTCCTATATCCAAAAACTCAATCAAATTAATCACAAGTAAACCCATGACTAATTTACTCGGAATACGCAATCAAATTAAACACAAAAAGTGATCAAGTCAATTGATTATGCTCAACATAAGAGACTTATGGAGACACGAAAATACTCAACTAGATTAATTACAAGAGAACCCATAATTAATCTAATTGGAATACACAACCAAACCAATTACAAAAGTAATCAATTTAATTGTCATTTGTTTTGATCCACATAAGAATACTTACGGAGCAATAACTAAATAACCAAATAAGATGATTGATTTAGTTCAATATGCTCGACATAACATATCTCACAGAACACCAACTAAGCTAATAAATCAACTTGGTTGTATAGTGCTCAACATAAGATACATTATGGAGCCTCACAGTAATACATAAGAATATGGATCAGGGATGATCAATACTGCGGAATACACAAGGATCAATTTTATCTTCAATCACTATTTTTATAACGACAATAATAGACATAATCCTTGAGAACAAAAGATTTTAACCTATCTTTCATCAAAATATTTGATAATATAGGCTTAACTTTTGTATTTGACAAAAGTCCATTCATTCTTTTACCAGTACGTGAATACCGATCACGAACGAATTTACTTTTGAAAAATTATGGGACGAACATAGTTCACGGATGTAAACACCAATCCCATAAAAAATTGCAATATAACAAATCATAAAGACTAATACTGCAAAAACATCATCCTCCAAAAAGTTTTAGAATTTAAACCAATAAACCTAAAAAAGAAGATGACAACGTTGGAGATAGCTATGTGTAATCACAATAATTGATATTCCAAACTCTAGTAATCCTTCTCAAAAATAAGAACATATTCTCATAAGAAGTTTCCTAGGCATCAAGACAAACTCGTAATGCACATACAAGATGATTTGTCCTTACAGGGTAGAATCAATCTTTTTCGCATGTATTTACATCAATAATATCTACCAAAGGCGTATAAAAATATTTTCTTAAGAAATAAGAACATACAAAGTCAATAACGACCATGCACCATAGTTCACAAAGAATGATTGTGAACATTCAAGAATCCCATAGTAATACGTACTACTGCCCATTCTTGAACTTCCTTCTTTGTGATTCTTTAACAACATTCTTTTAAAAGCTACAAATTAGATTATAATAGTACTACTCCATGAATCCAAGTGCCCAAGTCCAAGAGAAGTGGAACAAGTGCGACGAAACAGAGCAAAACATTCAAAAACAAGAGACAGGATAAATACTAATATTAACTCATCCAAATTCAAGTTTTCTCATCTCCATTTTGAAGATAATTTAAATAGGAAGAGATTTCAAAAAGAATTAGGTCAATCCGAGTTCGGACGAAAAAGTTACGGCCAAAACAAGTTTACCGAATATCGATGTCAAGTATACATACGGGTTTGCAAACGAATTTTTGCATCCTGGAGCAGTATGCAGACGGGGTTTGCGGACTCAAACCCCTGGATTTTGGTTTTAAATGATGTTATGCATACTGGGTATGTGTACCATGAAATCCAAACATCCCGAACTAATGTTTTCAAACCTAAACATTTAAGAACCTTAAACACATATCAAGTTAGGTAGAAATGAACGATAATCAAGGTACATGGATCATTATAAGTACTCAAACAAGTAATAAAAACATAAAACTTTCTCAAGTTTATAGACATACCTTTTTAGAAAAGTCCAATTTAATTCTACAGCCGTACCGAATATAATCTGTGCGCCCTAGTTTTTGTGCTTCCCTCACCGTATACATAGGAGGCATTTCTTGGTGAGGATGCACTTTCAACACAAACGAGTTGTGTTGAGGTGAACAATTTCTTTCTCACCATGGCACCAAGAAAGAGTTTCTTTCCAACAACTCTTAAATCTTGTAGTGTTGAGAAACACCCAAGGAACTGTTTTTATAAGTCTATCAAAGAACTTCAAGAGAACCCAAAAAGATTTGTGTTTCTGATTTCTTGTTTTCCAACTTATAAAAAACAGTTTCTGCAGATAGTTTTTAGTACTACGAAGGGAAACTCTTTTGATAAAAAGAGACGTCCTAGATTCTTCATAAAAGAAGACAATACTACTATATAGATAGGAAGAATCAGGAATTGAGCAACGAATCAATTCATTCTTTGAGGTGATACACTCAGATGACTGAGATTTAAACTCCTCTTGTAACTTTTTTAGTTTATCACAAATAATTGGATTACGCAGAGGAGGAGCATTTCTCTCACTAATTAGTAAATCAATATCAACTTCAACATGAATATTATTCATCATAACTTGATTTAGCCTGTCAAGAGATTCTTGCTCTTTCTGGAGGTATAACTCAACTTCAAGAGATAAGCTCTCAAACTTCTTTTCAAGCCCTGAAAATACTTCAAGGGATTTTAAACCCGGTGGAGGTTTAGGTAGAATTTCTTCTACATATTTTATCAAATCATTCATGGAAGAGAATTCTGAAATCCCTGGATCTGGTGGTGTATTTATTGAGATAACACTACTGTCCATAGAGTCAGATCGCTACAAACACAAACTTATAAGGTCTTGAATGTGTTTTCCTTTTCTGATACCAGTTGAAAAAATGGGGGTCTAACAATCACACCCAATATTTCTCTTAGCAATCTGTATGGAAAACTCCAATATACTTTTTATCAGACTCAATCTAGATAAAAAGTATATCAAAGAGTTTATATCTCTATCTCTCGATTTAAATCTTACTCAAGCAAACTGCGAGTCTCAATTTAAATACAAGAGAGATAAACTTGGATGGTACCAAAGACCAATATCCAAGTATCAATCAATTTAAATCAACAACCAAAAGGTCGGATACTCTAATTGATTGATTCTAACGCACAACCTGTGATATTTCAATTATAAAGATAAACAATATAATGCGGAATAGAAATAACACAGACACCGGAAGTTTTGTTAACGAGGAAACCGCAAATGCAGAAAAATCCCGGGACCTAGTCCAGATTGAATACACACTGTATTAAGCCGCTACAGACACTAGCCTACTCCAATCTAACTTCGAACTGGACTGTAGTTGAACCCCAATCAGTCTACCACTGATCCAAGGTACAGTTGCACCTCTACGCCTCAGATCCCAGCAGGATACTACGCACTTGATTCCCTTAGATGAACTCACCCACAACTAAGAGTTTCTACGACCCGAAATCGCAGGCTTTAACAATAAACAAATCTGTCTCACACAGACAAGTCTACCAAAGGATCAATCTGTCTCTCACAGAAAAACCCTAAAGTTTTTGTTTCGTCTTTTGATATAAAATCAATGTGAACAAAAACCAATTGATAATCCGATCTTATATTCCCAAAGAACATCCTAGATTAATCAATCACCTCACAACAATATTAATCGTATGGTAGCGAAACAAGACGTTGTGGAATCACAAACAATGAGACGAAGATGTTTGTGATTACTTTTATATCTTGCCTATCGGAGAACTCTCACGATCTCAATCCAATCAATATGATTGTACTCGTACGATACAAGATGCAAGATCAGATCACACAACTACGATAAAAGTAGTATCGGTCTGGCTTCACAATCCCAATGGAGTCTTTAAGTCGTTAACCTGGTTTTAAAAGAAGAAAACCAAAGGTTAAAGGAGAATCGACTCTAGATTACAAACTAGTATCACACATACGTGTGAGGATTAGTTTGAAGGTTTGCTAGATGTCCCCTTATATAGTCTTTCAAATCAGGATTTCGCCTTGCTCACAAAGCAAACGCTATCCACCGTTAGATGAAAACCTGATTTAGATTCAAGCTAATATATCTCAACTGTTAGATCGAAATCTTAGCTGGTTATACACAAATTAAATGCACGCTTTGATAATCGTACCCAAACGTGTGCATAGTTGGTTCAATAACAGTCAACCAAAAGGTTAGTCATTTGAGCATTTCATACCAATCACTTTCTTCTTCACCATAACTAATTCAAATGACTCACATGAACTAGTTAGAGAGTTGTTCAATTGCACGGAAATATCATGTACTACACAAGACACAATTGAAGCAAAGATGATTTGATTCACATGAATCAGTTCATGAACTTTATATCCACGGTTTGCAAAAGCATTCCTTAGTCTTTATGAGTTAAGTTCAGAAATCATCTTTAGATATATAACCTATACAAGTTCGCAGACTAGGTTCGCGTACTTGAAGTACTGGAAAGAGTTTTCAAACTCCAGTAGAAATTCTCGGGTTCGAGAGTTTCGCTGGTTCGCGGACTTGGCTCACGCAAGACAGTTTGATAACTCAGCAGAAATTCTCGGGTCTGAGAACTTCGACAGTTCGCGGACTTGGCTACTAGCTGATTTCCAGCATGGGACTTATGCGCATATGTGTTTCCACAACATACTTATGTCCACTATGGTTATGTAATTTAAACTCTCATTCCAATCATTGAAACATTCTTAGAGGACGTTATATAGTTGTTACACTATTTCTCGTCAAGTTTTTTTTCAAGATGATTGAAACATACATGACTTGCGTCACTAGGTAAAGAAAAACATGGTCGAAGCGAAACGCTTACCAACACATATTTCGAGATATAGATAGGCGAGGTATACTCGGCTCGAAATACCAAATGTGTATAATCTAAGTCTATATATATAACATACGAATTTTGTCTCAAGAAGTAGGAGATAGAATAGGTATACTTTTGAGTGACAGATAAGTTCAAGTCTTCACATACCTTTTTGTCGAGAAGTTCCACCGGTTCCTTGAGTAGTTCTTCCACTTGTATGATGAATCGCCATGAAGTCCTTGAGCTCAACTACACTTACTATCCTAGTCCGAGACTTATCTATAATAGGCTAGAAATCAAGATTTATAATTTTGATCACTAACACTGACAAACATGCTTTATATAGCAACGAATGCGAGTTAGACCGAGCAGTGCTCTAACATAGACAGCTTGCCTGCTAGTATAGAGCCATCAATTAATCAATTAATTATTTCTAGTCGCAAGATTCATCAATTGAGATCCTAGAAAATATTCCATGTACTTCATAATATTTTATTACTTCAATTTATGGCTCTTCCCGGCATAATTCCATTAGTTAGTAATTAATATTTAACGTACGGGCATCCGAGCCACCACCGAGTAAGCCCCGAGAAAATGGTGCAAGTGTACTAAGCAATAATGCACTAACCAGCACCTGAATGCACGAACGAGCATTCAAAAATACGAAGGAACGAGGAAACCTATGCAAAATAGGGAAGAAAATAATAATAAATAAAATATTAATTGAGGCGCCTATGGGACCGGGCCCACCGGCCGGTCAGACATGCCGCCATGGCCGGTCGCACGCCACTTCCTTTATTTTATCTTTTTTATTATTTTCCTTGATCTCATGAAAACTCCTTCATTTGAGCAAAACTCCTCATTTTCATCATTCCTTCACATGATGGAAATAATATAAAATTAGAAAAGGTGTCACGGGACCAGGCCTACTAGCCGGCCGGCCATGCCCCAATCGTTGTCGGTCCCACACCTTGTAATCCCTTATTTTATTATTATTATTATTATTATTATGAAGACGACATAGTGTATATTACAAGTCGATAGAAGGCAACCGAGCGACAAGCTGGGGGCCAACACCTTTTTGAATAATAATACCTAGCCTATGGAACAAAGAACTGCCTATTTTGTGATTAACATCGTGACTAACTAGGCAGTTGCTCAACCTCTTAAGAAATATAACTAAGTCATCTCCCAATTCTCCCATGGTAGAAAAATCTAGTGCCTTGAAACCGTAACCATGTGTCGTACACTTATGTAAGTATTTTGTACGCTTACGACTCACTGCTGCAATGATGGCTTGACCCGGAGGAGTATTACGTGTTCTGGAGGTAGTGAAAGGTGAAATTCCGGTGACGTCGAAGCACACATCTTTACCGTCTTCCCAATTATAGACCATTATATCAGACGGTTTAAGTTCTTTGTCAGAGTTTGAAAGAAACCCTAAAGAGACTTCTTTACGTGCCACAACACCTGACCTGTAACATATGTCAAGAAGAGCGTCACGAACCATGTCATGTCTGAATTTTGAACCCACTTCACTTGCACAGTAGACTGCATGGTCTGCATAAATATCCATCGGCCTGTTACACACTGAACACCTGCTATCTTCCTCAAAGAAGGGGATGGCAAGCCGGTATTTAAGAATGGATTGGAATTGTCTTGGTGCGATAGTTTGGTTCAGTCCACTGATAGGAACTGCCTTAAGAAAATCCATTGCATGATCACGCCTGTTGCATTTCCAGACTAACGATTCTCGTTCATTTAGGTTGAAGCTGGCAGGTAAGTGTTCCTTAACAGCGTCAAAGTATAGTGCAGCCAATAATTTCATGGGATGAGGGGCGGCATCAATGACGCTGGAAATGGAAGCAGGAGATCCACAAGCTTGAGTGAATGATTGAAGAGCTAGTTCATAACTTGGACTGAGGTCAGCAGGCGGTGAGAGTTGAAGAATGGTTTCTTGCAGATGTTTGGTCTGAGCATGAGAAGCCAAATAGCAATACTTCGAAGTGTCTGCCATAGTGTAGATGCCGAACCCTCCATCCTTAATTGGCAAGGTGGCTAAACGTTGTTGGACTAAGCCAAACCCAGCACCATCACCTACCGTTAGCTGCCGCAAGTATTGGAGTAGATGCTTGTCATAAACTGTAGAGGCATCTTGCAGATGAGCAGGGCAGGTGGTGCGCATTGCGAAATAGAGTCTAGAAACCCCAATACAATTTCTCAGAAGCAGCAACTCACACTGTGGATCGTGAAGTTGTTGTACTTTCTGCATCAACTGGATGGTTTTATCCACCCTGTGAAGAACAATATCACTGCAATATTGAGGTTCTAGGCTAACAGGGCCTCCTAAGAGTTTCGCACCATTTAATGGCCTGCCAATATGTCTTGGGAAGACACCCTTTTGACTGCATATTGGATCTGGTGATGGCCAGTAAATTTCAGTCTTCTTGATGTTCAGTTGTAGTCCTCGCTTAGGCCCTGCCATCTGTATGATGTTCAAATCCTTAGCTACCTCCATTGTATCTCCAGCAATGGTGCCATCATCCAGGTACCATGCATGAAGATCTAGCTTACATTGATTAGCAATCATGTTGACGAGAGGTTGTAATGTTAGAGCAAATAATAGGGGGCCAAGGGGATCTCCCTGTTGCACGCCTTGAGCTGATGAGAGTATGGAGTCATTATAGTAGAGCCGGGCAGAATTTGAATAGCAAAACTCCACCCAGCGAGATATGCTTGGGCAATGGGTTCTAACTTCTCTAATCATTGAGGATCTGTCTACAAGGTTAAAGGCATTGCTGAAATCTATGAGCATCATAGTATTAGTATTGCACTCACCTTTCATCTCTAGCAACCTATTTGCAGCGTGTAATATAGCTTCACCTCCACATGGCACACCCACTCCAAATTGATATGTTCCAAAATAAGGAGCCAAGTCTTTACAGGCTACAGCTGCAGCGAGCTTGGAGCAAAGTCTCCTCCATATAGTGCCAACGGCAATGGGTCGTATACCACCACCTGGTTTGAGTAATGGAGTTAATGGAGCGCTTGAAATGTACTCTCTTAGTATAGAAGGACATTTCCAATCTAACCACAAATTGATTACACCTGCAATTGAGGTTAAGAGCTCTTCACCAACAGCTGCAGCAGGACCACTCAGGGCATCTAGTAGATGTTGTGCTCTAAGGCCATCTCTGCCACATGAGGTGCCCTTAGGGAAACTTTTGATAGCAGTCAGAACTTGTGCAGCGTTTACTGATAAAGCAGGAGCATTGATGTCTTCCGCAGGAATTGAAGGTGGTGGGGCTTGTGGGTGTTTCATTTGGAGGTCGTGCAATGTGTCAGGTGTAGGAGGGGCTAGTCCGTCTGAGGAGAGTATGCGGATGGCTGCAGTGTAATGGCCAAATGTTAATTTCTTCCTGCAGGCGTCCACATTGGAGTTCTTTTTCTTCTTCTTCTTGCCACTGGATTGTCTTTGTTTGTCGTTCTGGCTAGAAGATGTGAGCAACCACTGAGCCAGATTGCTGCACCCATTGGGCTCCTTCCACTGAGCCAATGATTGGTTAATTGCAGCAATTTGAAGCTTCTTTCTGTTGCCAGATCGTGCTTCAGTCGAACTCTTAGGCATGTAGAGGTTTAAAGTGCACACAGGCAGTAACAACAATTGCAACCAGGACTCCACATTAGAAGGACTAGCAATGACTTTGTCTAATACTGCTTTTAGGGTTCGAGAAAAGTTCAGTCTGCATGATGGAGGTATACTTACAGTGGTGATTATACGTTTCTGAAAAATACAATTAAGTAATTCGACTGTAAGGCCACAATCCTGAGCAATCTGTGGATCATTAATTGGAGGGTTATTAGATTCTGGAGGTTTCTCAACCCCATGAATTAGAAAATCAATTCTACCCTCATTATATGGACCAGGGATTATGTCGCCAGGTTGATGATTACAACAAGATTTCTTCCAAGCATGAGTATGCAGGCATTTGATGCAGAGCCACATCTGCATGGCATGCAGACTCTTTTCCCAAGCAAAGTAGCAGTTAATGTTGTTGTGTATTCTATCCCTACATTTTGTCTTTGTCATTGTCAGTGGGAAAGTGTTTATCATGTAGGTGTTTGTAAATCGCACTTTTAGCGTAACCTCTGCCAGCAACACCTCCCACGCATCCATCATAGTTCTTGAATGGGCAAGGAATTTTGTCACTTTGAGTTGAAGTAGATGGGTGCTGGGAATATATGTGTACGGTGTTTTGAGATGTGCTTTGGGGATTTGACAGAGAGCAGGCGTTGTGGTAGGGCAAAGGAGATGAAGATGAAGATGAAGATGAAGATGAAGCATGGTCGTGTGGTGTTGAAGATGAAGATTTCCTGGATCTTGTTGTACGCATAATGGATGAAGATAACTGCCGTAACTGCCCTAAATTGAGAGAAAGTCCTGATCTGTATTGAGCGTCATATGCATGGAGATAACGGGACGAGTTGAATGAGGAAGAAGGAGTAGGATTCGATGGAGAAATCCTGAAGAAATCGAGCCTGAATCTTCAGACTTTCAATCGCCTGGAAATCGCCCAGAGCCTCTCTCTGCTCGCCCAGAAAACTCATGAAAACTCATTCATTTGAGAAAAACTCCTTCGTTTCAACAAACTCCCCAGTTTCATGATATTTCCTTCACATCATGAAAATAATATAAAATTAGGAAAGGTGTCACGTGACTGGGCTTACTAGCCGACGGAACATGCCCTAGCCGTGGACGGTCCCACACCTTGTAATTCCTTAATTTTTTATATTATTATTTCCTTCATCTCATGAAACTCTCCTGTTTGAGAAAACCCTAATTTCTTCATATTTTCTCAAATATTGCTCAAATGTGCGTCAGAAAATATCAAAACTCTCAGGACTGAGACACGAACACTATGGTGGCATGGGCATGTTCCCTTGATCGACTAGGGTCAGCATTTTGGCTTGCAAGAAGCCGGTTCCACATATTTTCATAATTTGACCTAATTTGTTCATATTAGGTTCAAACTCTTCCAAACAAATTGGATTTTCATCAAACGATTATCAGTCAATTACGTGACCACCCAGGGACGGTTCCATGACCCTTTGGCTGGTCCCTCACTTCTCCATAATTAGGTTTTATTACCTAACGCTCAGACGAGTACTATTTTAATAAATGATTAAACCAGCATTTAATCATCCTTTCACCAACTAGTTTTCAAGGGACTTTGGAATTTGCCCACTCGAGCATCTGGGGACTACATGGTCGGCCCATCATCCCATGTAGTCTGTCCCGCTTTTACCCAGTGGTTGATTTTTCATAAAATCATCAATTGATCGACAGTCGATCAAAATTAGGGTTTCGAATCTAATGCTCCTCAAAGCATAATTTTGAACAGGTTCAGACACTAATAATTTTATGTTGATCCTACAATCAATATTTTTAATTGATTATACTTGGTCCAGTTGCCAGTATCTTAAATTAATAATTTATTTGGTCCCGCTACCAATAATTCATCAAATGAGCAATATTTTTTCAGACGAGCAATAGTTGCTAACTTTAACTATCAACATTCATTTGAAAATTATACATATGTCTCAACAGACATGTTCAATTCATGAATCCTAGAGAATTCGTAAATCATGTTCGGTTCAGCAATACAAAGACTCATCGTCTCATCAAGTCAACAACTGACTAACTAAATACACGTCTCCCTTGCACACTCCACAATCACGAGATACCAATCGTGTCACATGGGGGGATATCAACTAGGGTTTTGGTCCAGCGGTCTACGACACGTGTGTCCATCCACGATGAGAATGTAAGCAAGTCGTGCAAGCAGTTAGAGGAGTTATAAAAGTAGTGGGTGGAAAATCAACCAAGTCTCTGCATGATGAGCAACTGGTTTTAACACGATTTCCCACTTCCCCACTATTTGACTCCAGCAACTGTCACACTTCAGGGAATCAAGGTGTCTACGATTCTGGTAATATTAGTAAGTCTCTGAACCCATGATTGAAAAATAACAACAAAGAACACTCGTCTAAACAAAGAATTCTCATCACACATGATTCACGCAGAATACACAACACATCCGCAATCCTTGATCATAATTGATCTCACACATTTCTCAGCTTCCCTCCTACAGATCGACCAATCCTCTCTTGTGACCGAATTGACTCTGGAACGACCATTATCTTGGTTTAGGACAGAGCCCTACAAATTGATCTCTCGAACTCAAAGCAATCTTGTGCAGTGCATCTGTTTGCAAAAGGTTAAATCAATTTGCTCGGTAGAGAGTCTCCTCCGTACGGTCGTCTCCCCACTTTCCTAAAAAACCAGCAAATTGTACTCTCCCATCAAAAGATTGGCGACCATAGTGGGAGATCATTCTCTTGGTTGGAATCTCAATTCTCACAAAGATGGTCGGTCTTAGATCTGGTTCAGTTGCCAATCTGGGTTCAACACCCAACTCTAACATTGCAAGTTCTAGAGGTACTGCTACTGCAAGTACTGCTCCTCTCAACGTTGCAGGCTCTAGTGGTACCGATAACACCACTCCTCCGTCCAGAAACGTCACGCCACTCCGAATGTTGGTGCTCCAATGATCAGTCTTGTCAATGCTGCAATTAATTATACTGGCACTATCAACAATCCACCTCCTAGCGGATCTCCTGAAGAAACCAGAGGAAATCAGCCTACCATAGTTGATCTCATGAAGGTTCAGATTGACATGGCTGGAACACAAAAAGAGTTGTGTGCTTATCTCAAAACTCTCACAGATAATCTTGCGTTTGAACGAACTCCGCCTCAGCGCGAGAAAGGAAAATCTAAAGAAATATGTTCAACTGCTGATCCTGAAATCTCTCTAATTCATGTGGTAGACGATGATGAAGTCCGCAAAACTGCAGACAACCTACCAGCGAAAGAACCATCCAGTTTCATTACTCTTGAAGATTTGGGATGCCTCTTGGAGAACCTTGGAAAAGATAAGACATCATATGTCCACCATCACCAACCCCCATACCTTCCTGCTATGCAAAGGATTCCTCTTCCAAAGGGTTATATGTCTCCAACGTTCACTCTTTATGATGGAATGGGCAATGCTCGAGAGCATGTCTCTCGGTTTCTGGAATCATTGGGAGAATACGAGCACAACCATGTCGTCCGTCTGAAGGAATTTTCAAAGTCTCAGACAGGCAGAGGATACACCTGGTACAACAACATCGCACAAGGAAGTATCACCAGTTGGGGAGAGATGATTAATGCTTTCTACAGAAAATACTTCTTCATGTCAGAGTAAGTCACTCTTTCTGATCTAGGAAAGATGTTTCAAAGGAGCAATGAACATTCCAATGACTATGTGAAAAGGTTCAGAGTTCAAGCCCTGGATTGCCACGATCCAAACGTCACAGAGCAGAAACTTGTAGACTTGTGCATCAACAGAATGATAACGGTCTACAGAGATTTACTGGAATATCTTCGGTTCCAGACTTTCTCGGAACTTCATGAAGCGGCTAAGCGATCAGCAACTACCGCACCTTCTTTACTGGAAAGAGCAAAGTCTACAAAAGTCGGGGAACCGCGTTAAACTCGAGGCAGCATGCGTTTGATCAACAAGACATAAATCTCCAACCTTCCACGAACGTTTTTACAGACGAGAGCAAAAGGAAAACTGAGACACGGCAACACAAGCATGCTTCTCAAATGTCCTACGCTCATCCAAAAGCATAAATGAAGGATAATCAAACTCTAAATGCACAAATTCCGACCTAGTGTCCACAAACAGGGAACGATGCAGACTCAAACTTTCTTCTTCCCATTGAAGAAGTGATCAAATCACTGTAAGTATAGATCCCAGATGGTGCAATCAAATTACCATTCATCAGGAGATACCCAACTAAAAAAGAAATGGAGAATCCCAGATATTGTCGCCTTCATGGGTTCTTCAATCATCCAACATGTGACTGCAATGTTTTGAAGCGCATCTTCAAAGAGAAGGTCGATCGAGGAGAGTTTCAACCAGGGACTGAAGGAGCGCACAAATATCCCATCTCAATCAGGACCTCAATCTCTCCGAGCAATCATTCAACGAAGCAATTAAATCCTTGGTCGAACATATACGTGAATTGATATATCTGTCTAAATCACAAAGGAAAGACATGTTCACAGCACTGAATCACAACGTCTGTCCATCTCGGAAATATTCCATGAACCTTCAGCCAGAGATGCATGACTGGGGACTGCTTACCATAGTCCATCTGAGAGGAAATGAATTCGTAACAACATTGATCAATGATGACACCTCCATCAACATCATTCCACTGAAAACCACCCTCAGAGCAGCAGACATCACTCGAAAAGAAACTACTCATACTCCCTTCTCAATCATAGATCAGGAATGCACACCCAGAGATGCTTATAGATACATCATCTCAAGATGAGAATAATCTCAACCTGGACTGAAGCTAATCAATGGAGATCCAAGATATGACATGATCCTAAAATGAGTGTGGATCCCTGATGAAAAGATGACTACTGACAAAGCGTCTTTGGTTTCACATCTCTCCAACGAAGAAAGTTTTGATTCAGAAGATTTGGTGGACATTCCATCATCAGGGCACTTGGAGGAATTTCCTTGACGAGGTTTAAGCAAGAACCAACAAAAAATGTATAGACATACATCAAGAGGTTTCGCACTCAAGCAAGTCTCATTCATCCCATGTCTATGTCATTTATTCTCTCACATGCTATCCTAGCATGCGGACTCTAGCAACTCTTCTATTGCAAGACGTTATGAATGGTAGATTCACCATATTAATATTTTACCAAGTGGTTGAATCTAACACCTCTCCAAATCGACCATCTCACTAAGACATTAATTACTGAGATGATTTTCAAGCACGACAAAGAATATCATGAGTATTCCATGTAATGTTTGCATGAGCGTCCATATGGGCCACAAAATCAGAAGGCTTTTATGTACGCGCAAGTGTGGAATCCCACCGCAAAAGGAATGCTGAATCAACAGAAGATACTCAGGGCCGAGACGATCAAGCGAAAAATATTCGACGGTTAAGGGATGTGATGCTTCAACACACAAGCATCTAATAAGCCTTCATATTGTACTCCCAATCAAAGAGAACACCTTCGATAATATCTCCTCTAGCTTCAGCATAAATATCTCGACGATGACACGCTGATTCAATGCAACGACGGTCAAAGTATAACTGAACTATAATCGGTAAGTCTTCACTATTTCCATTAAAAGACTTATGGAGCAGCTGCAACATCATTCTTCCATGGATGGCACAAACTTCCTCAACATATATCTTTTTCTGAATAGATGAACACCTTTGGGACGTACTTGGGAACTTGATCTTGTTGAAAAGATCAATTCAGATCAATTTCAATAAATGTGTTCCACATAACAAGTCATTGCAACCTGATGAGATACCATGAAACGTAATCAACGAATCTCTACATTGCAAACCTTGCACGACTGAGGAACTTTCTATCTTTACCGATCACATCCAGAATGGAGACAGTTGCTTCTGTCTACAACAACATCGATTCCCTGACGAATCCACTTCACAGTAAAGTCACACTGTTCTGGAGAATTTGGGTTGAAACCCTAGTATACCCTCATCTTAGGGATTCTCAACTCACCGACTAGTTCATGAATGTAAAGACTCACTGCGTGGAGGAGCAAACATTATGTCAATAATCGTGGTTCTAGCCTTTTCGGTCTCTGAAGCAACTCTGACCATAGTATCGACATCAATAAGGATATATGGAGGACCTCCATCCGTGGTATCAGTATCAACAAGGATCTCTGGAGCAAATCCAATTGTAATCTCAACATCAACAACGGTCTCGGGAGCAACATCCTCAAGACTGGCGTCATCAAGTATCCATCCTCTGAGGTGTTACTCGATGGATCAGACTTTTCCAAGTACCAATGAATCATATAAATATGTCTATACATGAAAACATGAAGGTATTCACAAAGCTTGCACGACGGACAAGCACAAGCCAAAGTCTTCTACAAGATGTTCTCATCACCTCTACAAATGAGATACAACATATTTCAGGCCATGGGTTTACAGAAACGTACCAATGGGTGAGGAATGGAACAATTCTTACTTAATCAAAAATGTTCTTTTATGTCTTTGATACAACATACCAAAAGGGCGCATCAATCGGACATATGAGCAGAAAGATATGGCTTCCACACCCAGGTTTATGAAATCTGAAAATTTGCACGGGATGACAAGTTATAAATGTGCATGCATCATTGACTGCCCTAGACATCTCCAAACTGAAGGATTATTTTTGCGTATGATTCCTCAATCTCCTATCTTCGAAAGTTGGGGTCAATCATCAAATTCCGACATCGTATGAAGTTTCAACAACTTTCAAAGCGGATGACATGCAAGCAGAAATTTTTGGACGGGATTCATAACACTCACAGTCGAGTGACATTCCCTTAGGTATTTCCACAAATTCCTTAAACCTCTAGATCTCCACCTTTCTATAAATAAGAAAGAATAAAGAAAAGGAACGAAGAGAAGATCTTACCAATACTGGGGACTGACAGTCTGCCACTGTAATACTGCACGTCTTTCCATGAGGGTTGCATAAGTTTCGAAGACGCAAGCAAATGGATGTTTTTGCAGCAAGCTTGTCTGTCGAAATTTTACACCATCCTGCGCAAAGCGGAAACTTTGAGCAATTGATGAAGAATCTAAGGATAGGCCCTTCTCTCCATACGGAGGTCCACTGCAACATATCCAAAATTCACAATTAAATTTTTTTGAAGAAGAATCGTGATTTTTCATGCATATGGACATTCGTCTACTTCATTCAATCAGAGGTAAAGAGACAAACAAGGTTTCTGGTATTCATGAAGCAAAAATACTGAATTAATCAAGGCAGCATCTACACCTACATAAATCAAAAGATGTTCAACTACTATAATAATTGATTGTCAGATTCGACATCATCTTCACGATCAGAATCATATTCAGAGTTTTCTCAGAAATCTCTTCGAGATGATCTTCGAGATTGTTATAGGATGCATCTGAGTAGTCATCTTCCTCGCATTCAGCTTGGAAATCAATCTTGGTCAATCATTCAGCCGCCATATCAGGTGGATACGGCTCAACTTCATAATCAATAGGTTTCCTGGAAGGCTCAACATCCGGATCATAGGCTACGCCTTCAACAAAAGATCATGGTTCATCTTCATCCGCTCGTCTTGCCTTCTGAAGCTGACGCCATTTTCGTCGAGCTTTTCATCTTAAGACCTGATGTCTCAGCGCGTCTTTGCCTTTCTTCCACATCCGCTAAAGCTAAGAAAGACTAAGTTCTATCATGGACTATTCTCAGATGATCGAGAGGCATACCTCGAATCAACTCCCTCGCCTTGCTGAAGGGACGATCCACTTTAGCATGAACATCTGCAAAAGTCCTCATCTTGGTTTGGTGTTTCTAGAATATTTCTCGGGAAAATCAGAGACACCCAGGAGTCACTATTGTCTATCACGAAAAGCGTGGAGTCAAAACACGTTGGAAACAACACGCGCAAAACGTTCAGAGGTTGGTGAAACTTCAGCAAGTTCTCCTGCATCTCGTATGGGGGAGGATGACGAGTGCTAAACCCATCAAATTGGACATTCCACCACCCAAATCAGCGCTTCATCACTCCACGGATGACGCTCTATCATACTACCAGGATCTTTATATCGGGAATTTCTCGTACGTGACATCATTTGAGAAGATCGAAAATCCGGTAACATTCTTTCTTACGACTAAGTTCAATTAGTTATTTCGTCTGTGACTAAAAAATCACCATCCAGTGCTGACTGAGGAACATGATTTTCCCTCACCAAGCAGGGGACTTAATGTTGATGGTGGATTTTCAACAAAGGCTAAAATCGCAAAACCATAATCTTACATATTCCTGATTCGTCAATCAAATGAGTATTGAGACTCGTGTCTCTCATTAAAGAACGAAAAACTCATGCCATGATGATCTCTGACTGAGTGTATTTCCTCTCAGAACATCCATAAGAATCTCTGACTGAGTGTATTGCCTCTCAGGGCATACATATGCAGTCTCTCAACTGAGACCACGACATATTTTAATACCGAGCAATTTCAGTAATCACTTCTGTATAGAATCAAAATGATTGGACGGATCCTTGATGTATTAATCACTAGTATAGAGCAATAACGTTTTCAGGATGTTGCAATGTTCCCTGACTTTACAAAATAAACATTTAAATCGAGTATTACGCTTCAACTAGCTCATACCTCGATTTTCGAATAATCATAATGTTTCTAGACAGCTTTCTGCTAGTATAGAGCCATCAATTAATCAATTAATTATTTCTAGTCGCGGGATTCATCAATTGAATTCCTAGAAAATATTCTATGTTCTTCATAATATTTTATTACTTCAATTCATGGCTCTTCCCAGCAGAATTCCATTGGTTAGTAATAAATGTTTAACGTACGGACATCTGAGCCACCGCCGAGTAAGCACCAAGAAAATGGTGCAAGTGTACTCAGCAATAATGAACTAACGAGCACCTGAATGCATGAACAAGCATTCAAAAATACGAAGGAACGAGGAAACCTATGCAAAATAGGGAAGAAAATAATAATAATAAAATATTAATTGAGGCGCCTAGGGGATCGGGCCCACCGGCCGGTCGGACATGCCGCCGGGGCCGGCCCCACGCCTCTTCCTTTATTTTATCTTATTTTATTATTTTTCTTGATCTCATGAAAACTCCTTCATTTGAGCAAAACTCCTCAGTTTCATCATATTTTCTTCACATGATGGCAATAATAGAAAATTAGGAAAGGTGTCACGGGACCGGGCCTACTAGCCGGCCGTCCATGCCCTATCCGTGGCCGGTCCACACCTTGTAATCCCTTATTTTATTATTATTATTTCCTTCATCCTATGAAACTCCTCAGTTTCATCATATTTCCTTCACATGATGGAAATAATATAAAATTAGGAAAGGTGTCACGGGACAGGGCCTACTAGCCAGCCGGCCATGCCCTAGTCGTGGCCGGTCCCACACCTTGTAATCCCTTATTTATTTATTTTATTATTATTATTATTATTATTATTTCCTTCATCTCATGAAAACTCATTCATTTGAGAAAAACTCCTTCATTTCAACAAACTCCTCAGTTTCATGATATTTCCTTCACATCATGAAAATAATATAAAATTAGGAAAGGTGTCACGGAACCGGGATTACTAGCCGGTCGACAATGCCCTAGTGTTGATGGTGGTTTTTAGCTTAGGGTTAAAATCGTGAAACCTTGCATCTGATGGGACGTCACTCTGCAAGGAAACGGTGCCGTGAGTGCTAACCTATCCACCAGCATATTTATTGATCCATTCAATATATTTACGTGAAACTTATCCAGACTGGCGAATGTAGCAGCCATCCCAAACGCTCTGTAAATTTTGGCACCTCACCAATACAAGACTCACTGAGCACTTTCATGTGCTATGTTCCCCGGCAGAACTCTTGATATCAGTATGGCATGACGGATTTATGTTTACTCGCAGCGGAGTAGCATGAACCTCCAAGTACCAAAGTTAAGGGCATCGCACGAAATGCTCAGGCGGAAAGCACACTGCATTCTGTAGATAAGGATTTTTGTGGAAGCATACAAAATCCAGCCAATGATTGTGATAACTCACAAAACTCATAAACCCGATCAATTTGCAAATATTAGGGTTTCGCGCCCCGCACAGTATACTAGACCCCGTTAGTCGAAACTATGCTTACCCAAACTAGGCGATTAAGTCCGCCACAGCGCACTGGAAGTGTGGCCACGCCCTAGATTGCTGGCCCCACTTCCCACCGACCAATCAGGTCGCTTTAAATCCTCCACAGCACACTGGAAGTGTGTCCACTCCCTAGCTTTCCGTCCCCACTTCCCATCGACTAATCAGGTCGCTTTAAATCCGCTACAACGCACAGGAAGTGTGGCCATGCCCATGATTGGCCGGCCCCACTTCCCATCGACCAATCAGGTTGCTCTAAACTCGCCACAGTGTTGAAAAGGAGGAAACCACGCCAGTTGGTCGCAAAGCCAATTGGCTTCCAAAAACCCACGCCAACATGCCAAATGGCATGCCAAACGCGCACATGTCAAACGTGCATATGCCAAACGCACATGCCAGGCACACGTGCCAGACGTGCATGCCAATATAGGCTAATTAGGGTTTCGACAATCCAAACCCTAATTAGGCAAGATTTCCACACCAACGTGCCAAAATTTCAATGGCCATGGCTACGCGCGCAACTGTGCCAAAGGCATGCACGAGCCATGCCATCCATGCCGCAGTGCCGCTAGCGCGAGTTAAAGGCGCCACTGCCAACTAAAGGTAGCCATGATCCACGGCTACCTTTCCTCCTGAGATGCAATCTCAGCCATCCAAGTTCGCCACCAAACTAACAGGCTTGTGGCAACTTTTTAAGCGACCATGCCGCCAAAATCTAAACTTTGGCCACGGCATGAATCCCAGTTTGGCCACGACACCTAATTTCGGCCGCAGTGCCAAACCCTAAATTCGGCCACACTTCCAAACCCTAAAATTGGTCACGACACCCAATCCCAAATTTGGCCATGCCACCATGCCGCAGGCGCGGCTATGCCACAGGCGCGTCAAAGGTGCCACTGCCTACAGAAGGTAGCCATAATCGACGGCTGCCCTTCCCCCTGAGATGCAATCTCAGCCATCCAAGTTCGCCAACGAACTAACAGGTTTGTGGCAACTTTTAGGCGACCATCCTCCTAAATCTAGAGGTCATTGTTACACCAGGCACCACTTGCACGAGCCATGCCGGCTATGCCGCAATGCCGCTAGCATGCCATAAAACTGCCATTGCGCCATTATTAGGAGCCAACAGAAGGTAGCCATAATCGACGGCTATCCTTCCTCCTGAGATACAATCTCAGCCATTCAAGTTTGCCACTGAACTGATAGACTTGTGGCAACTATTAGGCGACCAGCCGCCTAAATCCAATGGTTGTGTCTACGCCGAGCGCCACTTGCACCACCGTGCCACTGACATGCACGAGCCATGCCACAATGCCACTGGCGTACACCAAAACTCCATTGCGCCATTATCAGGCGCCGACATAAGGTAGCCACAATCAAGGGCTACCCTCATTTTATAAGATGCGATTTCTACCATCGAAGTTCGCCACCGAGCCGGTGAGCTTGTGACAAGTTTTAGGAGACTAGCCAAAACGAGCCTAGCATCACATGCTATTTGCCTGCGGCAAGCTTATCAATTTTAACTTGACACGGTTAGCAAAGTGCTACATGTTTTCCACGAAAAAACTCGAGACATCAAAACATTTTACAAACTGGGGGATACTCATCAGGGTATTGGTCTGGCGGTTTACAACGTGCAGCGTGCAACAGGCCCGTTACAGAAAGTGGAATAAAGCGGGGCGGTTAGTAATGGAAAGAAATAATGGTGTAAACGTATCCTTCATTATGGAAACATAAATTCCAGGCGTTACCCGTTACTCCCTTCTTCCACCACTCAATCGTTTCCACTTCCTACGAGACTAGGGTACGTTTTGTTGCGACTTGTATAAATAGGTCTCACCTATTTTCCACCAAACTACAAGTTTTAGTCAGGAGAACAATACCACATCCATAAATCATCTGGTAGCTTTTCATTTAGATAGCTAGTTCAACTTTCTGATACAAGTCATAAAATACCCACATTTCCAGAATCAACTATTCTGGTCTCAACACTTTCTTCGTTTCCCTCCCTAAGACCAACCCTTCTCCTTCACTTTGTGACTGAAGCAAGCCTGGAACGTCCATTTCTTAGTTTAGGCTAGAATTGTACAGATTGATCTCTCGAATCAAAAGTACTCCCGTGCAGTACATTTTTTAGGGTTTAGACTAAGTTTCTCACCCACACACACGAAATTACCAAAATCAGCAGATACGGTTTTCACCCATAAACAATTGGCGACCACAATGGGAGATTAATCTCTCGGTCACAATATCAATTTCTCAATTCTCGATTTTATCTTTCAAACCTGATATCAAGATGGTAGAGCTCAGGTCAGGATCATCAACAAACCCTGAGAACACTGGCGCTGAAATTATTCTCGAGGTTGGTGTTCCTTCCAGTAGTGTTAATACGCCGCCTGTCAACACCAGCAACATGGAGAATGTTCCTTCAGGCTCCACACCTTCGGTAACCAGAGTCATAGCCTCTGCCGAGGAAAATGTTCCTTCAGGTGTTACACCTCCAGTCAGCAGAGCCTTGGCCGCTGCTTCCCCCAACGTTTCTTCAAACGTGACATCTCCAACCGTAACCAGAGCCGCCGCTACTCCACCATCAGTACGAGAGACTAGATGATCCAGGGTGAGCCGACCCCATATTACCATTCCTGACTTGAGGGAAGACATGAAGTTCTCGCTAGAGCCCAAAAGGACATGGCTTCGACTCAGAATGAGGTACTTGTTTTTCTCAAGACACTAACGGAGCAGCTACCACAAGAATCACACCATCCAAAGCCAATGAGGAATACCTCCAATACCCCTGACGCCAGCACCTCAATAGGACGCACTTTTGTAGACGAAGAGACTCGCCTAGGAACTCCAGCAGAGAAAAATCAATCGTCCAATTTTGTCACACGAGAATATTTGGAACGACTTCTCCGAAACCGAGACAAAAGCGATTCCATGGACATGCATCAGCATCAACCCCCATATCCTCCGGAAGTACAAAGAATTCCTCTTCCAAGGGGTACTCTTCCCCTCAATTCTCTCTGTATGACGGCACCGGTAATGCGCGTGAACATGTCTCTCGATTCTTGGAGTCCCTGGGGGAGCACGAATACAATCACGTTCTCCGTTTGAGGGAATTTTCAAAATCACTTACTGGAAGAGCATACACATGGTACAACAGCATTACACCAGGCAGCATCTCCAACTGGTATGACATGGTTACATATTTTTACAAGAAGTACTTCTTTGTGTCTGAGCAAATTACCTTCTCAGATCTAAGAAGGATGTTATAACGAAACAACGAACATCTGAATGATTTTGTCAAAAGATTCAGAATTCAAGCACTGGATGGTCATGACCCAAACGTGACCGAAAAACAATTGGTGGATTCTTGCATCAATGGCATGGTTCCCATCTACCGTGCCTTACTAGAGAATATGTGATTCAGACATTCTATGAACTTCATGAAGCTGCAAAACGATCGGCCACAACAGCACCAGCATTGTTGGAAAGAACCAGGACAACCATAGGCGAGGACGCACGCAAAACTCTAGGAAATAGACGCCTCATCAATAACCAATATAACACTGGTCCCTCCTCTGTGAGCATGGTAGACGAAGGAGGAAAAAGGAAGGCTATAGCGGCAGAACAACAATCCAAGCGCGCAACATCAGCACGACAGGTGGCTCCGCCACGGAAGACCACCGCTAAAGATCCCATGTGACATCAAGAAGCTGGAGAAAATATCTTGGATTTACCGTTCCCAATCGAGGAAGTGATTGAGCTCTTGGAAGCATGGATCCAAGACGACGCCAACCAACCGAAGCGGAAATGGCGAACCCCGAATATTGTCGCTACCACATATTTGTCCACCACCCGACCAGTGATTGCAATAGGCTAAAGTGTATCTTCAAAGAAAAGGTAGAAGAAGGAGAGATTCAACTGGAGAATGAGCAGGAGTTGCATGGTCTCTAGGGACTCTGTACACGAGACTGTGCAATCCACGATGCAACATGTGTGCGAAATTCTCTATCTCTCCAAGACACATCGTCAAGATATCTTCACAGCCCTTAATCGTGTTGTATCGGGCAAGCGACTCTTTCCTACTGAAGAAATCACGCCAGAACCTCAAAATCTCTCGGGAAGCGGTGCTGGAAAATACAACTGGGGACTGCTGACCACGATTTATCTGAGGGACGCCGAACTCGACAACATTGATCGACGCAGCCTCTGACTTCAACATCGTTACCATCAAAACTCTGAGAGCTACGGGAATTTCGAAGCACGAGGCCACCCGTTCCCAAATCGTGGTTAAAAATTTGGAAAGAGAGGCAATAGATGCATATGGATACATCAACCTTGAAATTAAGGTGGGAGACGCTCTGACACATGGCAAATTCCACATTGTCAAAGAACTCTCAAATTACGACATGATTCTGGGGCGCTCATGGGTACACGACAATAAAGTGAAATTAGGAGTATCCCCTCTGCCGGTATCGATTCCCAAAAGGATTTCCAACAAACCGTCCAACTTCGAAGATTACATGTCACTGTATCGACAACTTACCAATGTAACCCAATTACCTGGAGAGTGCCCGTCGACGTTCATCCGCAGATTCCGAACACAAGTAAGTATGGTCAAACAACCCTTTCTGCACCCAGTTACCTCTCCTATCGGCCAGGCATGGGGACTCGGTCTGATTATCAACCCGACTGTCATTAGGAGATGTGAATGAGACGTTGGGCCTTTCAAGTGCTTTGTCAAAAATTTGGAAGCTGTCACAGCCAAAGATGACGAGCTTAAAAATCAAAAGGTTGCGCAACGCCCAAACCGTTTCAAATTGGAGATGTGGTAATCAAGACGACCTCGTTTCAAGTTGGAGATGTAACAGTGAAGATAGGCGCTCGACCTGGTCCGCCTAAAGAAAAGAAAGACGAGCCATATCTGGTGGCAGATGTTATCTTGGGTGGTTACTGCAAACTCATCAATTCCGACAAATTGGAAGGTGTGACGATTCAGTCGCGATGGCTCAAACCCTTCAATACCTAAAACGCTGTGCTACCTTCACCTCCAGGGTTCTCTCCTTTCAGCATTTTTCCTTTTCATGCAATGTTTGTAACTTCTCTAAAATGATTGCACTGCTTGCGTTCATGAGTAGAGTTTTCAATTTCAATTAAAGAATATTTTTCCTTAAAAAGTTTTCCCAAACCATCTTAAAGGAAAAAATACCAAGTAAACCCAAACTCTCACAGAGTCATTACCCGTCAATTGAAAACCCGAGAAACCAAACCACCACAAAAAATATTTATTCAAAAATACTGAAGAAGGGAATATGCAAGGAAGATGATCATCAGGCGGAAGAACATATATCTTCCTCAGAAATATCCGGTTTCTAATCTCACCTGACGTTCCTCTATTTTTCGGGATGTGTGACAACAATGCTTCTATAAGGGAAAGCCAAGAAACAGGTCGGTCGAACCTTTAACCATTGTTGTTATTTCCCCTGTTTTGAGTTACCATGGGTGATGTCAGCGTTCGGAAGCATTGGCTACGAAAACAACAGGCTGGCTAGTACCTGTGACAAATTCCATCCACACTATTTATGTACGGCACCTGTCCATCTATTGGATAACCGGGCGGGGCGAGCAACTTATTTTTGCATAAAGGGTTTTTGGATCTTTTCAGTATGAAGGTTTTATTAATTCATTCAGAGATGTGAAACCATGAAAGCTGAATAACGGAATGTTACTTGGCGAGACCCTAACTCCGCCAAGAAAACAAGAAAATGAAAATAAATCCTTGAAATATCAAAAGAGGCTATACAGTGAAGAAAAATAGAAAAAGTAAAAAAAAAAAAATGGTCGTCAATGGCAGACGCCTGGATCAATAACGCCTCCGTCATAGATTTTTCAAGCACTTTCCCCAACACCCTCTCTGGCAGCAAACATTCCAGCCAGACGCCGCCTCGACAGCAGCAATTTCAGTATTCCATCCAGAAGCCGCCTCAGCAGCAGCGACCTCAGCATCCCATCCAAAAGCCGCCTCGGCAGCAGCTTCCGTATCCTGTCCGGCATTTGCTTCAACAACAGTCCCAGTGTATGTTTTCATGGCTTCTCCAATGGCTCCAACATATGATGCTTCCGCCTCCTCGTCCTCCTTGACGGCATCCTCAGTGGTCACTTCAACGTCCCTGACAGCAGTTTCAGCGTCCACTCCAGAAGCTGCTTCAGTTTCGTAAACCATGTCGACATCTTCCTCAGGAGATTTTCCAGCAGCTTCTTGAGGATGTCCCGATTCGTCCGCGTCAAAGTCAAGGATTACGATACCATCATGGACAAGGTAATTAAACTGGATCTCACCTAAAAGTTTCGTGGACTCAGTCTTCCGCCGTTTCAACCGAGAAGCGAATCGTTCAGCCCTAGCTGGGTTGTAGAGAAGCTTCATTATTCTGAGATCTCCCGACGCGCTGAGATGCTTCATCATGTCTCCACTTTTCCTCCATGTCTATCGAAGCCATGAGAGTCTAAAAACACATCCGCACTCTGCATAGATGGGCGAGAGACATGCCTCATATAATCTCGCCAGCCTCACGGAACAGAGAATCAATTATGTATAATACCTCCTCATGAGAATAAAAATGGGTTTTGTCGACTTCAAAATTTCTCTCCGAAGATTCAGAGGTACGATCGTCACTGGAAGATCCCATTATATGCTACAAAATTTTTTTTACCATGTCTGCACCGACAATCTACATGATGAAAAAGAAAAAACGGGGACTAGGAGAAGAAACACAAGACAGTACATGTGAAGAGGGTGGACGCGATTTTATGATGATCTGTATGAACGAAGGATTCAGGATCACCTATTATATTCAGCGGATTGATGAAGCCTGAGAAGGAACCCTTTTACCGGCCATGAATTAAGCCTTCAAAAGCGTGATACCAGCTGGATTAGATATTTTTTTATACGAGATAATTACGGTTTGGCATCCAAGTCCGCAGCCGTCCCCGCCATTATGTGACTTAGCCAGCGCCATCCTTCCACTCCAACCGCACGTCCCGATCCGAGCCAATCCAAGCCAATGGCTCCACGTCAAGCCAGCAGCGACAACGGCTCCACGTCCAAGCAACGCCAACGGCTCCATGTCCAAGCTGACGCTAACAGCCCGCGTCCCTAGCCAGCACCAACAGCTTGCATCCTTCCAATGCTAGCTTCTCTGCTCGATAGTCGATGCACCAACATCGCCATCAATCGTTCCAAGCTAGCCGCTCCATCCACCTTTCCATCTCAACCAGC
Source organism: Papaver somniferum (assembly GCF_003573695.1). Classification (NCBI taxonomy): domain Eukaryota; kingdom Viridiplantae; phylum Streptophyta; class Magnoliopsida; order Ranunculales; family Papaveraceae; genus Papaver; species Papaver somniferum. Next base: position 64,204,302 of record NC_039365.1, read on the forward strand.
CAAGGAAGCTCCATACCGGCCGTTCAAAGCACACCATCTCCATACATTTCGTGACCTAGCCCGCTAGCGCCATTCACCGATTCACGAACCAAATTGCAGTACCATCTCTGCCAATCAGTAGGAAAAGTTTCAGCGCTGACGCCAACACCCTATGGCCAAGTCAGAATTACGTAGAGCCGCCAACACAAGGATCACGGATTCCTCATGTCTTCTACCAAAGGTTAGTTGAATCTCCTTGGAAACCTTTTCACGTCTTGCTCTTTCAATTTTACTCTTGTCTGTCACCATCTCATGCTTACCCCGCAACAATGCCACTGTTACGTCCTAAGCATGGGACTTAATGTTGATGGTGTTTTTTAGCTTAGGGTTAAAATAGTAAAACCTTGCATCTGATATGACGTCACTCTGCAAGGAAACGGTGCCGTGAGTACTAACCTCTCCACCGGCATATTTATTGAGCCATTCAGTATATATACATGAAATTTATCCAGACTGGCGAATGTAGCAACTATCTCAAACGCTCTGTAAATTTTGGCACCTCGCCAATACAAGACTCACTGAGAACTTTCCTGTGCTATGTTCCCCGGCATAACCCTTAATATAGGTACGGCATGACGAATTTATGTTCACTCTCAGCGGAGTAGCATGAACCTCCAAGTACCAAAGTTAAGGCCATCGCAAGAAACGCTCATACGGAAAGCACACTGCATTCTGTAGATAAGGATTTTTGTGGCAGCATACAAAATCCAGCCAATTATTGTGATAACTCACAAAAAACTCATAAACCCGACCAATTTGCAAGCCCCCCGCAGTACACTAGACCCCTTTGGTTGAAACTATGCTTAGCCAACCTAGGCGATTAAGTCCGCCACAACGCACTGGAAGTGTGGCCACGCCTTAGCTTGCCGGCCCCACTACCCATCGACCAATCAGGTCGCTTTAAATCCGCCACAGCGCACTGTAAGTGTGGCCACGCCCTAGCTTGTCGGCCCCACTTCCCATCGACCAATCAGGTCGCTTTAAATCCTCCACAGCGCACCAGAAGTGTGGCCACACCCTAGATTGCCGGCCCCACTTCCCATAAACCAATCAGGTCGATTTAAATATGCTACATCGCACAGGAAGTGTGGCCACGCCCATGCTTGGACGGCCCCACTTCCCATCGACCAATCGGGTTGCTCTAAACTCGCCACAGTGTTGAAAAGGAGGAAACCACGCTAGATGGTCGCAAAGCCAATTGGCTTCCCAAAACCCGCGCCAACATGCCAAACGCGCATGCCAAACGCGCACATGCCAAACGCATATGCCAGGCACACATGCCAGACACGCATGCCAAAACGTGCCAAACGTGTCCACTCACCACGTGCGACATGCCGTATAGGCTAATTAGGGTTTCGACAAGCCAAACCCTAATTAGGCAAGATTTCCACACCAACGTGCCAAAATTTCAGTGGCCATGGCTACGTGCGTAACCGTGCCAAAGGCATGCACGAGCCATTCTGCAATGCCGCTAGCGCGAGTTAAAGGCGCCACTGCCAACTAAAGGTAGCCATGATCGATGGCTACCTTTCATCCTGAGATGCAATCTCAGCCATCCAAGTTCGCCACCAAACTAATAAGCTTGTGGAAACTTTTAAGCGACCATGTCGTCAAACCCTAAAATTTGTCCACGGCATCAAACCCCAGTTTGGCCACGGCCCTAATTTCGGTCGCAGTGCCAAACCCTAACTTCGTCCACAGTGCCAAACCCTAAAATTGGTCATGGCACCCAATCCCCACTTTGGCCATGCCACCCTGCCGCAGGCGTGGCTATGCCATAGGCGTGTCAAAGGTGCCACTGCCTACAGAAGGTAGCCATAATCGACGGCTACCCTTCCTCCTGAGATCAAATCTCAGCCATCCAAGTTCGCTACCGAACTAACAGGCTTGTGGCAACTTTTATGCGACCAGCCGCCTAAATCTAGCGACCATTGCTACACCAGGCACCACTTGTACGAGCCATGCCGGCTATGCCGCAATGCCGCTAGCATGCCCTAAAACTGTCATTGCGCCATTATTAGGCGCCAACAGAAGGTATCCATAATCAACGACTATCCTTCCTCCTGAGATACAATCTCAGCCATTCAAGTTTGCCACTGAACTGATAGACTTGTGGGAACATTTAGGCGACCATCCGCCTATATCCAATGGTCGTGGCTACGCCGAGCGCCACTTGCACCACCGTGCCACTGACATGCACGAGCCATGCCGCAATGCCACTGGCGTACACCAAAACGCCGTTGCGCCATTATCAGGCGCCGACATAAGGTAGCCACAATCAATGACTACCTTCATTTTATAAAATGCGATCTCGGCCATCGAAGTTCGCCACCGAGCCGGTGAGCTTGTGACAAGTTTTAGGCGACTAGCCAAAACGAGCCTAGCATCACATGCTATTTTCCTGCGGCAAGCCTCTCAATTTTAACTTGACACATGTAGCAAAGTGCTACATTTTTTCCACGAAAACACTCGAGACATTAAAACATGTCACAAACTGGGGGATACTCATCAGGGTATTAGTCTGGCGGTTTATAGCATGCGGCGTGCAATACGCCCGTTACAGGAAAGTGGAATTAAGCGGGGCGGTTAGTAATGTCAAGAAGTAATGGTGTAAACGTATCCTTCATTATGAAAACATTAATTCCATGCGTTACCCGTTTCTCCCTTCTTCCACTACTCAATCGTTTCCACTTCTTACGAGACCAGGGTACGTTTTGTTGCGACTTGTATAAATAGGTCTCACCTATTTTCCACCAAACAACAAGTTTTGGTCAGGAGAACAATACTACATCCAGAAATCATTTGATAGCTTTTCATTCAGCTAGCCAGTTCAACTTTCGGATACAAGTCACAAAACACCCACATTTCCAGAATCAACTATTCTAGTCTCAAAAATTTCTTCGCTTCCCTCCCTAAGACCAACCCTTCTCCTTCACTTTGTGACCGAATCAATCCTGGAACGTTCATTTCTTGGTTTAGGTAAGGATTTTACAGATTGATCTCTCGAATCAAAAGTACTCCCGTGCATTACATTGTTTAGGGTTTAGACTAAGCTTCTCACGCACACACACGAAATTACCAAAATCAGCAGAAACGGTTTTCACCCATAAACACCTAGTCGTGGACGGTCCACAGCTTGTTAGAGCATTTCTCGGTTGAACCCACCAAGCGTTGGTATGTCAAGTTTGGTTGTCATATTTAGTTCCAAAATTCGAGCCGCTTAATAAGTAAACTAGAGTCAACTTAGATAGGTTAGACTAGAAATGATAGAATTATTGTGTTCCAGTTACTCACAAAGATCTGAAGATGGATTGAAGACAACAAAGACATTTTCCTTCAACTTGAGGTTAGTAACTACAACTTGAGTTGTTCCATTTCTATCTTGTGTCTTTCAAATCTTTTATATATAGAGAACATAACATGCGAAGCTATATTATTATGATCAAAGTGTTAAGGAATTATAATACGAAGTATAACGTCTATCTTTTGAACTTCGTATATAAGACATCGACATAATCGTATGAATGATATTGTGATTATGTATGGGTATGGGTGAAGATTTCGTCCTAGGAAACAATGTTTTACATTCGTTTAAAGGAAGTATAATTCATAAACTGGTTTTATGGATCGAAAGGGAAATCACTAGGCTTATTGGTATTGTTATTCATTTCAAATCTTTGGATTACCAATATGTGTGTTTAGTATAACCGCTCATAACTTGTTTATGTATCTTGGTAAAACTATTCACAATGCCTAACTTTTGTATTGGTGCGATTTTTATTAGTGAAATCGATCTTAAGTAATCACCTTAGATGATATGATCGATATTTTTAATTGGTGTGACCATTCCTTGTCATTGGGTAACTGATCCTAGAACTTGGTTGGGACTAATCACAAGATGTGTAATAGATCCTTGTAGTAGGTTAAAAAGTTTTAGTAATTGGTGTAACCGATCCTATAACTTGTGCAGCCGATCACAAGTAAGTACCGTAAATAATTGGTAACTGATCCTGGTACTTAGTTAACAATGTTTTGGAAACTAATGTGACCGATCCTAGTAGCCACTTGGAGGTATAACCGAAACATGTTTTGGTAGAACCGTTAAACCCATGAATGGTGATTGAATGTTTTTGATCAATCACATAGTTCTTGGAAATCAGATGAACCAATTCTAAATTTTTTTGGAAGTGTGGCAAATCGGTTCCAAGATGGTAAATATGAAAAACGATTTACCAAGTAAAGATGTCGACATACTTTGAACATGTGCATAAATCTTATTTACTAATTGTTCAAAGATATTCCTTGATACTCAAACCGGAATATTCCTAATATCTTTTGATATTTGGAAATATGCTTTCAATATATAAATATTCAAAAATATATTATTATGATAATTTCATAAATGTGTTTTTAACACATTCAGAATTAATATAATAACATTTTGTATTAATATGGAAATTCTCGGAAATGTGTTTTTAACTTATTTATAATGAAAATTCGGAATTAAATATTAATGTGTTTTTAACACATTTGATATTAATAAGCATATCTCTTGATTTATATTAGTAAAGTATTTTATATGCTAGCTATAGATGGTGGATTTTCGACAAAGGCTAAAATCGTAAAACCATAATTGTACATATTCCTGATCCAGCAATCAGATGAGTATTGAGGCTCATATCTCTCATTGAAGCATGAAAAATCATGCCGCAAGAGTCTCTGACTAAGTTTATTGTCTCTCAGAGCATACGTGAATATGCAGTCTCTCAACTGAGGCAACGACATATCTCATGAATACTGAGAAATTTCAGTAATCACTTTTACATAGAATCGAACGATTGGACGGCTCCTAGACATCTCGCCTGCTAGTATAGAGCATAACGTCTTCAGGATGTAACAATGTTTTCCCTGACTATATAAAAGACATGCATATAGAATCTTAACGATTGGACGGCTCCTAGACAGCTGACCTGCTAGTATAGAGCAATAACATCTTCAGGATGTAACAATGTTTTCCCTGACTATATAAAAGAAATATGACGCTTCAACAAGCTCATATCGCTCAGTTCTTGAATAATTAATGCTCCCAGACGGTCGTTCTAGTATAGAGCCATCAATTAATTATCTCAAAATCACTAGATTCATTAACTGAATCCTTAGAAAATATTCTACGTACTTCATAATATTTCATTGCTTCAATCTGTGGTTCTTCCCAGCAGAATTCCATGGGTGAGTGATAAATATGAAATGTATGGGCATCTGAGCCGCTATAGAGTAAGCCCCGACCATGGTGCAAGTGTATTCAGCAATAACGCGCTAACGAGAACCTGAATGCACGAACGAGCATTCCAAATACGAAGGAACGATGAACCTATGCAGAATAGGAAGAAAAATAATAAATAATAAAATATTAGATAGGGCGCTAAGAGACTAGACCCACCGGCCGGCCGGTCATGCCGTGGCCAGTTCCATGCCCAATTCTATAGTTTATCATATTTTTATTATTTTCCTTGATCTCGTGAAAATCCCCTCATTTGAACAAAACTCCTTCGTTTTAAGGAAACTCCTCAGTTTCTTGGTGTTTCCTTCACATCAAGGAAATAATATAAAATTGGGAAAGGTGTCGTGGGACCGGGTTTACTAGACGGCCGGCTATGCCCTAGTTGTGGCCGGTCCCACACCTCAGGATTCCTTATTATTTTATTATTATTTCCTTAATCTTATGAAAACTCCTTAATTTCATGATATTTCCTTCAAATCATGAAAATAATATAAAATTAGGGAAGACTCACGGGACCGGGCCCTAGCCGGCCGACCACGCCCTAGTCGTGGCTGGTCGCACACACCCTTATTTTATTATTATTATTTGTTTCCTTCATCTCATGGAAACTCCTTCATTTCAAGGAAACTCCTTAGTTTCAACAAACTCCTAGATTTCATGATATTTCCTTAAAATCATGAAAATAATATAAAATTAGAAAAGTGCCATGGGACCGGGCTTATCGATCGTCCGACCATGCCTTAGCCATAGTCGGTCCCACACTTCATGATTCTTTATTTTATTATTATTATTTCCTTCATCTTATGAAGTTTCCTCAGTTTCAGCAAAAACCTTGATTTCTTCATATTTTCTCAAAATGTTGCTCAAACGCGCATCAGAAAATATCAAAATTCTCAGGACTGAGACACGAACAATTTGGTGACATGAACATATTACCTTGACCGACCAAGGTTGGCTCTTTGGCTTGCAAGAGGCTAGTCCCACATATTTTCATCATTCGACCTAATTTGTTCACATTAGGTTCAAATTCTTCCAAAATACTTGGAATTTCATCAAATGATCGTCAGTCGATCCCGTGACCAACCAGGGCCGGTTTCATGACCCCTTGGTCGGTCCTTCATCTTTTCATAATTTATTAGGTTTATCACCTAAGGTTCAGACGAACATGATTTGAATAAATGATTAAACCAGCATTTGATCATCTTTTCACTAACTGGTCTTTAAGAGACTTTGGTATTTTTCTTACTCGAGCATCTGGGTGTTACATGGTAGACTCATCATCCCATGTAGCCGGTCCCTCATTCACTCTGTGGTTGATTTTCAATAAATCATCAATTGATCAGTAATTGATCAAAATTAGGGTTTCGATTCCAAAGCTCTGCGAAACATAATATACTCCCATGATTAACATTTTAACTAATTATAATCGGTTCAATTGCCAGTATTTTACATTAAAATTTTATTTAGTTATGTTACCAATAATTCATCAAACGAGCAACATTTGCTCAGATGAGCAATATTGGCTCAGACTAAGGAATATTGGTTCAACTATCAATATTTAACAATCCATCGGATGAGCAATATTTGCTCACTTTAACTATAAACATTTACTAGAGAATTGTACCTCTATCTCAACAGACACGTTCGATTCATGAGTCTTAGAAAATTTGCAAATCACGTTCGACTCAGTAATACAAGGACTCATCGTCCCATGAAGTCAGCAACTGACTAACTAAATACACGTCTGTCTTGCAGAATCCACAATCACGAGACATCAATCGTGTCATATGGGGGGATATTAAATAGGGTTTTGGTATGGCGGTCTACGACACGTGTGTTCATGCACACGATAAGAATGTGAGAAAGTAGTGCAATCAGTTGGAGGAGTTAGCAAAGTAGTGGATGGATAATCAACCAAGTCTCCGCACGATGAGCAACTGGTTTTAACACGATATCCACTTCCCCACTCTTTGACTCCAACAATTGTCACACTTCATGGGATCAAGGTGTTTACAATTCTAGCAATAAAAATAAGTCTCTAAATCATGATTGAAAAATAGGACAATCTCTCGTCAACAGACAACAAAAGATTAAGAACTCAACATCTGAGCAATTACTCTCAACAGAGAAAATTCAATCAATCAGAACTTATATTATTTCTTCACGTGGAATAAATAACACACCTACAATCTTCGATCACCATTGATCTCACACATTTCTCAGCTTCCCTCCTACAGATCGACCCATCCTCTCTTGTGACCGCATTGACTCTGGAACGGCCATTGTCTTCGTTTAGGCCGGAGTCCTACAGATTGATCTCTCAAACTTAAAGCACTCCCTTCTTGCAGCGTGACTGTGTGAGGTTAAACATTTCGCTCGGTTCAAGGAGTCTCCTTCGCACGATCGTTTCCTCAATTCCGTAAAAACCAGCAAATCGTTTTTCCCTATCTACACTAGCTAATATTTGGTTATCAAGATTTCAGTAATATTAATTGAATACTAATTGTAAAATTGGTAATTACTTAATATTCAAACTACCTTGATCTATAAATACCCAAGTTTGCATTTCAAGCAAACTGTCCTAAGAGCCAGCAAAACTACCTTGTTGTGTTGTTACTGGTGGAGCCGTCTATCCGGCGAGGAAAGTACCCTAATCGGGCAAAATCTCTTACGACCGCTCGTTTAAAGACTTCTGTGGCATCAAGAAGTTTTTCGAGTACCGTTGGTGGGAAACTAGATGATTGTATTGTTATTTTAGTTTTGTATTATTGATTTGATTGACTAACGGTTGTTGAATCTTTCATTGCACCTAGTTTGTTTATTCTTGAGAACCTTCTCTTCTGATATAAGGCTCACTCAAATTAAATCAAAGATTTAATGCTTCTACGGATCTCAGTTTTCTAGATCCGTAAGATAGATTCATTGATTTTCCATTGTTAACTGAATCCGTTCTGTGCGACAAATTAATAAGGAATCAAGTTTGTTTTTGCAGGTTGTTACTTTGAAGATTAAATCGAAGATTGGAGACTATGAAGATTTGAAGAAGAATTTGTTGTGGACCATTAAGAAGATATACTAGATTTAGTCGTAAAGAGAACGTTGTTCTGCTATGATATCTAGTATCAAATACTTATTGAGAACTTCGGTTCTGCTAGATATTATGAAAACAAGAATACTGTTGAAGCTGAGTAACTAGGATTTTAGTTTACTTAGTATTGTCTACACGAAGTTGCAAGTTTACCTTTTTTTAGCGTCTTAATTCATTGAGTATTCAAATCTGAACCAGGTCCCGAGGTTTTTCTACAAGATTGTAGTTTTCCTCGTTAAACAAAATTCTGGTGTGTGCTTTACTTTATTTCCGCATTATAATTGTGTTTATATTATAATTAAAGTAAATACACTTGGAAGTTAACTAGGCACTTGATATTTATCTTATAAGGTTTCGGTTATACCATACAATTATCAAGTGAACACTTTGTTGTAGTATTGTCTTGATTTCATATCCATATACTATCACACAAAGTGTATTGGATTTCTCCACCTGACTTTTATATTTATTCACGAGTTAGGCCAGTCCGGACTAACCCTATTTCAAGTGGACACTGTGTTGAAATATTCCTTGAGTGGTTGTATCTCCAAGAGGTTTATACACGGTAGAAATTGAATAGGTTGTGATCAAATAAAAATATTGTGGTGTATTTGGGTACCCTTGTATTTTCACATAGTGTATTTCCTTATTTTTGGATCCTTTTTTGATCCATTAACCTTCCATAACTGGTCTACGAACGTCCGTGTCTTCTTGGGAGTTTTTTAGGGTTTCCATAACAAGGGTGTCCTTCTCTTTTTCGTAAACATATATTATATTATTTTTCCATCTCTAATAAAAAAACTGGAGAACTCTTCAAGACCTCAGGAAGTGGTAAATCTTGAGATGGAAGAAGACATTAAAGGATGCGATTCAGTTCAAGAACTTGTCTCGAAAAAGATGATTGCAAGGAAAGAGTACAACTCCTGGATTGGTGAATCTGTCAAAGATTTAATTCTTTTTCAGAATGACTCAAAGGTCGAATTTGTAAATCTTTAACTGCAAATAAATAAGCTCATTGATGGTCAGACCAAAATCCTTGAAAATCAAAATGTCTTGATACGGAATCACAAGAAACTCATTGTGGACTGCATCAAAGCTAGGCAGCTTGCTCGTATTATTGATCGAAAAGTAAATGTTCTAACCCATGAACATGGAGTCTCCACAGTCAAAAGAATCTAGGATATCAGTGATACCTTTTATGATGGAGTCTTCCAAAGGTATGAAGTTATCAAAGAAACTTAATTTTTATTTTGTCTAGGAAACTTCTTATGAGAATTTATTCTTGTGCTTTAAGAAGGATAACTAGGGTTTGGATAACATATATTGTGATTACACATAGCTATTTCCACCGATTTTCATCTTGCAATGTTTTTAGATTTATTTATTTAGAATGAACTTTTGAATTATATGTCAAAGATCAAGTCTATGGTATCTGAAAAAGCGGGGGCCTAACAAACACACCCAATATTTTGTTTAGGAAATCTATATGGACTAAGTCCAATATAATTCCAAGAGAATCAACTAGACAGTCAGACTCAATCAAGGAAAATATGTACAAGGGTTATATCTTTGTTTCTCAATGTAATCAAAAAATCAAACAGATAGAAATCCGTGAGCCTGATTATTATGAGAAACAACTTGAACGGTACCAAAGATCAATGTTCAAGTGTCTATCAATTTCAATCAACAACCAAAGATTGGATTTACCAATTGATTGAACTACGCACAACCTGTGGTATTTCTATTGTATAGAAAATATAATATAGAAAAGAAATAACACAAACACCAGAAATTTTGTTAACAAGGAAACCGCAAATGCAGAAAATCCCAGGACCTAGTCCAGATTTAAACACCACATTGTATTAAGTCGCTACAGACTCTAGCCTACTACAAGTTAACTTCAGACTGGAATGTAGTTGACCCCTAACCAATCTCAAACTGATTAAGGTATAGTCGGGTTCCTTACGTCTATGAATCCAAGCAAGACTCTACGCACTTGATTCCCTTAACTGATCTCACTCACAACTAAGAGTTGCTACGACCCAAAGTCGAAGACTTGATAAACAAATATGTCTCGCACAAAAAAGTGTATTGAATAGATAAATATTTCTCCCACGGAAATACCTACGAATTTTTTGTTCCGTCTTTTGATAAATCAAGGTGAACAGGAACCAATTGGTACACCGGTCTTATATTCCCCGAAGAACAGCCTAGTAATATCAATCACCTCACAATAACTTAACTTTATGGTAGTAGAACAAGTTATTGTGGAATCACAAATAATGAGACGAAGAGCTTTGTGATTACTTTTTATATCCTCGGAGATAAATCTCGAGCAAATCTTAGATAAGATAGTACTCAATACGATAGAACAAAGTAAGATCAAAACACAGAACTACAGAGAAAATAGTTGGGTCTGGCTTCAGAATCCCAATGAAGTTTTTAAGTCGTTAACCTATAATGGTTGTAGGAAAAACCTAGGTTAAAGGATAATCGACTCTAGTCGCAACTAGTATCACTCATGAGGTGTGGGGATTAGGTTTCCAGGTTTCTAGAGTTCTCCCTATAGTCTTCAAATCAGGATTTTATTACTTTGGAACAAAGAAATCAATATTCACCGTTAGATGAAACCTGATTCAAGATTCAAGCTAATATCTTTCTACCGTTAGATGGTATTTAGATTGTTGCACACAAATGAAATATACTTTCATTTAGATATGGGTAACCGTGCCTAAACGTTTATATTTAGTTGGCTCGATAACAGTTAACTGAAGTTAGCCATATGAACACTTTTCTCTTAACCTTGTTCATCTTAACACTTCTAGATTAATTGATAATCAAATGAATCCAATTGTGTTACTCATAACGTTGTTCAATTGTTTATATTCTCATAGAAGTATACAAGTATATTTGAAGCAAAATAAGATTGATTCAAAAGAATCAGTTCATGAACATTTTAGCCACGGTTTGCAAAGATAGCATTCCTTAATTTATAGATGTATTTGTTCTTGAGTATGAAATCATACTTAACCAATTTAAGAACTTGAACCACTTAAGTTTGCAAACGGGTACGCGAACTTAAGTTCCGGACATTGTCCACAAGCCAACAATTTGCAAACGGGTACGCAAACTTTAGCTCTGGACCGAATTCAGATGAAACCGTTTGTGAATGGGTACGCAAACTTGGTTCCTTATTTGGGTACCCTTGTATTTTCAAGAGGTTTATACACGGTAGAAATTGAATAGGTTGTGATCAAATAAAAATATTGTGGTGTATTTGGGTACCCTTGTATTTTCACATAGTGTATTTCCTTATTTTTGGATCCTTTTTTGATCCATTAACCTTCCATAACTGGTCTACGAACGTCCGTGTCTTCTTGGGAGTTTTTTAGGGTTTCCATAACAAGGGTGTCCTTCTCTTTTTCGTAAACATATATTATATTATTTTTCCATCTCTAATAAAAAAACTGGAGAACTCTTCAAGACCTCAGGAAGTGGTAAATCTTGAGATGGAAGAAGACATTAAAGGATGCGATTCAGTTCAAGAACTTGTCTCGAAAAAGATGATTGCAAGGAAAGAGTACAACTCCTGGATTGGTGAATCTGTCAAAGATTTAATTCTTTTTCAGAATGACTCAAAGGTCGAATTTGTAAATCTTTAACTGCAAATAAATAAGCTCATTGATGGTCAGACCAAAATCCTTGAAAATCAAAATGTCTTGATACGGAATCACAAGAAACTCATTGTGGACTGCATCAAAGCTAGGCAGCTTGCTCGTATTATTGATCGAAAAGTAAATGTTCTAACCCATGAACATGGAGTCTCCACAGTCAAAAGAATCTAGGATATCAGTGATACCTTTTATGATGGAGTCTTCCAAAGGTATGAAGTTATCAAATAAACTTAATTTTTATTTTGTCTAGGAAACTTCTTATGAGAATTTATTCTTGTGCTTTAAGAAGGATAACTAGGTTTTGGATAACATATATTGTGATTACACATAGCTATTTCCACCGATTTTCATCTTGCAATGTTTTTAGATTTATTTATTTAGAATGAACTTTTGAATTATATGTCAAAGATCAAGTCTATGGTATCTGAAAAAGCGGGGGCCTAACAAACACACCCAATATTTTGTTTAGGAAATCTATATGGACTAAGTCCAATATAATTCCAAGAGAATCAACTAGACAGTCAGACTCAATCAAGGAAAATATGTACAAGGGTTATATCTTTGTTTCTCAATGTAATCAAAAAATCAAACAGATAGAAATCCGTGAGCCTGATTATTATGAGAAACAACTTGAACGGTACCAAAGATCAATGTTCAAGTGTCTATCAATTTCAATCAACAACCAAAGATTGGATTTACCAATTGATTGAACTACGCACAACCTGTGGTATTTCTATTGTATAGAAAATATAATATAGAAAAGAAATAACACAAACACCAGAAATTTTGTTAACAAGGAAACCGCAAATGCAGAAAATCCCAGGACCTAGTCCAGATTTAAACACCACATTGTATTAAGTCGCTACAGACTCTAGCCTACTACAAGTTAACTTCAGACTGGAATGTAGTTGACCCCTAACCAATCTCAAACTGATTAAGGTATAGTCGGGTTCCTTACGTCTATGAATCCAAGCAAGACTCTACGCACTTGATTCCCTTAACTGATCTCACTCACAACTAAGAGTTGCTACGACCCAAAGTCGAAGACTTGATAAACAAATATGTCTCGCACAAAAAAGTGTATTGAATAGATAAATATTTCTCCCACGGAAATACCTACGAATTTTTTGTTCCGTCTTTTGATAAATCAAGGTGAACAGGAACCAATTGGTACACCGGTCTTATATTCCCCGAAGAACAGCCTAGTAATATCAATCACCTCACAATAACTTAACTTTATGGTAGTAGAACAAGTTATTGTGGAATCACAAAGAATGAGACGAAGAGCTTTGTGATTACTTTTTATATCCTCGGAGATAAATCTCGAGCAAATCTTAGATAAGATAGTACTCAATACGATAGAACAAAGTAAGATCAAAACACAGAACTACAGAGAAAATAGTTGGGTCTGGCTTCAGAATCCCAATGAAGTTTTTAAGTCGTTAACCTATAATGGTTGTAGGAAAAACCTAGGTTAAAGGATAATCGACTCTAGTCGCAACTAGTATCACTCATGAGGTGTGGGGATTAGGTTTCCAGGTTTCTAGAGTTCTCCCTATAGTCTTCAAATCAGGATTTTATTACTTTGGAACAAAGAAATCAATATTCACCGTTAGATGAAACCTGATTCAAGATTCAACCTAATATCTTTCTACCGTTAGATGGTATTTAGATTGTTGCACACAAATGAAATATACTTTCATTTAGATATGGGTAACCGTGCCTAAACGTTTATATTTAGTTGGCTCGATAACAGTTAACTGAAGTTAGCCATATGAACACTTTTCTCTTAACCTTGTTCATCTTAACACTTCTAGATTAATTGATAATCAAATGAATCCAATTGTGTTACTCATAACGTTGTTCAATTGTTTATATTCTCATAGAAGTATACAAGTATATTTGAAGCAAAATAAGATTGATTCAAAAGAATCAGTTCATGAACATTTTAGCCACGGTTTGCAAAGATAGCATTCCTTAATTTATAGATGTATTTGTTCTTGAGTATGAAATCATACTTAACCAATTTAAGAACTTGAACCACTTAAGTTTGCAAACGGGTACGCGAACTTAAGTTCCGGACATTGGTCACAAGCCAACAATTTGCAAACGGGTACGCAAACTTTAGCTCTGGACCGAATTCAGATGAAACCGTTTGTGAATGGGTACGCAAACTTGGTTCCCGGGCTTCAACGGTGAAATCAGTTTGCGAACGGGTATGCAAACTTAAGTACCCTCACTTAAACAGTTGAATAGGTTTGCGAACGGGTATTCAAATTTCCGGTCATGAATTATGTCAAAACAATTCGTACACATACCGTAATGTATCCTGACATGGGTTTCACTCTTAACTCCCATTTCAATCATTGATACATTTTTATAAGATGACATTAGTTGTATCACACAAACTATTAGCTTATAAGCAATTTTCAAATGAACGAATGATCAATACGAAATATTCCGAGCCTACATCAAATGACTGTCTCACACAAATCATGTAAGATGTTACCTGGTGATTTTCACATGATCATCTTTTGACTTTCGTCGGGAATAATGATGAACGTGGTTAAAGCAAAAAGCTTTCCAACACATATTTCGAGAAAGATATAAGCGAGATAAACTCAGCTCGAAATATCAAATGTGTAAAATGTAAAGTCTATATAGCTATACGACTTTTATCTCAATAGGAGATAGAATAGAATAGACTTCTGAGTGATAGATGAGTTCAAGTCTCCACGTACCTTTTGTTGATGAAGTTCCACAAGCTCCCCTTAGTAGTTCTTCGTCTTAAATCGATGAACGCCGTGAAGTCTAAAGCTCAACTACACATTCTATCCTAATCCGAGACATATCTATAAGTAGACTAGAAATCAAGACTTATAGTTTTGACAACTAAACTTGACAAACAAGCTTGAGATAGCAACGCTTGCGAGTTCGACCGAGCAGTGCTCTAACAATATCCCCCTTTTGTCAATTTTAGTGACAAAACTATCAATACATATGGATTACAAAATAAATAAACTTTGTAGCTTCTCATCCAAATGCTTGATTTCCTTGGTTCTTCAAATTCCTTTCTTTGTCACTACAAGTACTCTAGTGATTCTGAACGCGTTCAACCCAGCTCATAGTTGTTGAAGATCCGTAGCCATAATAATAAGAAAAAAATTGTTCTCAATTATTGTTATACAGTGTCATAGTATTATTACACAACATCAAAGTTCAACCGTATCACAACTTTGACAATAATACTATGGTGATATGTATCACTCCCCCTTAGTCAATACTTCATCTCACAATGAAAACCACTCCCCCTTACATAATGATCCGTAAACCATATGTATATGTAGTGTGAGCTATAAAATATTTCTCCCCCTTTTTGTCAATATAAATTGGCAAAGGTACTAAAACTAGCGGGATCATAATGAAATTCTCATAGAGACACTTCATGACTAAAAGATAACATATCAACTTTGTTTCAATGATTTCACATAGTCGAAACTTAGTGTATTCATCAAGGAGTTTATAAACATACAAGATAACTCCTACAATATTCCACAACCGCATTCCCCATAAAGATTTGGAAATTAAGCACAAGTTCAATTAAGAACTTTCCCCCATAAAATGTCATTCCCGAAAGAACAACAAGAGCGACCTTTCTTTTGCAAGAAAAGAAGGATTTTTTGGACATTAACAAACACATAAAATCTGAATTTGTATCCAGTAAACTCAATTAAATTGGCCTTGTTTGGCAAAATTTATGATTATCTATTTATGATTATAGATAATCATAAGTTGATAAATGATTATGATATAATCATTTTCAAAATAAATTTTTCCAAATACTTTTTTTTCAAATAATTGATTATATTTAATGATGATCTCTAAAAGGAGAGGGAAGAACAATGATTTAGGATATTTTTTTAGTCTTATATTTTTTTTGTCTCTCTCTTAATACTTTAGAGAAAATAACAAGAAAAAATTCAATTTAAATTTCAAAGAAAAAATAATTGATTATAATAAATTTTCAAAATAACTTTTTCCTGTTTATGAAAATAATGGATTTTTTCAGTTATGATTAAAATAAGCAATTATTTTAATGGTTACCAAACACATATAAAATCCATTATAATCTGCATACTGGATTATGGGCTGATAATCCATTAAAATAATGGTTACTGAAAAAGCGGGGGTCTAACAACACCACCCAATATTTCGCTTAGCAATCCGTATGGACAAACTCGAATATACTTTTAAGAGAATCAACAAGACTCAATCAATTAAAAGTATATCTACGAGTTTATATCTCTCTCTTGATTTGATTTACTCAAGCAGGAACTGCGAGTTCTAATCAAATGCAAGGAATAACTTGGATGGTACCAAAGACCAATATCCAAGGATCAATCAATGACAATCAACAACCAAAAGTTGGATTACTCTAATTGATGATCTAACGCACAACCTATATTATTTCAATTATAAAGATAAAAAAATATAATGCGGAAATTGAAATAACACAGACACCAGAAATTTTCTTAACGAGGAAACCGCAAATGCAGAAAAACCTCGGGACCTTGTCCAGATTGAACACACACTGTATTAAGCCGCTACAGACACTAGCCTACTCAAAGCTAATTTCGGACTGGACTGTAGTTGAACCACAATCAGTCTCCCACTAATCCAAGGTATAGTTATACTCCATACGCCTCTGATCCCAGCAGGATACTGCGCACTTGATTCCCTTAGCTGATCTCACCCACAACTAAGAGTTGCTATGACCCAAAATCGCAGGCTTTGACAATAAACAAATTTGTCTCACACAGAAAAGTCTATCAAAGGATCAATCTATCTTCCACAGATAAACCCTAAAGGTTTTGTTCCGTCTTTTGATAATAATCAAGGTGAGCAGGAACCAATTGATAATTCGGTCTTATATTCTTGAAGAACAACCTAGAGTTATCAATCACCTCACAACAATCTTAATCGTATGGTAGCGAAACAAGATGTTTCGGAATCACAAACAATGAGACGAAGATGTTTGTGATTAATTTTTATATCTTGCCTATCGGAGATATCAATCTCAAGCCAATCAATCTGATTGTACTCGTACTGTAGAAGATGCAAGATCAGATCACACAACTACGATAAAACTAGTACCGGTCTGGATTCACAATCCCAATGAAGTCGTTAAGTCGTTAACCTGGTTTTAGAAGAAGAAAACCAAAGGTTAAAGGAGAATCGACTCTAGCACACAAACTAGTATCACACGTAAGGTGTGGGGATTAGTTTTTCACAATACTAGATGTCTCCTTTATATAGTCTTTCAAATCAGGGTTTGCAATCAATGTTATCTTAGTAACAAAGAATTCAATATTCACCGTTAGATGAAAACCTGATTTAGATTCAAGCTAATATATCTCAACCGTTAGATCGAAAACTTAGCTTGTTACACACACTTGACCGTGCACGCTTCTAGGTTTGTTAACCGTACCCAAACTTATGCACTTTTTGGTTCAACAATAGTTAACCAAAAGGTTAGCCATATGAGCATTTCATATGAACCATGTTCTTCTTCACCATAACTAATTCAAATGACTTCAAATGAACTAGTTAGAGAGTTGTTCAATTGCAAGGAAATCTTATGTACTACACAAGACATAATTGAAGCAAAGATGATTTGATTCACTTGAATCGGTTCATGAACTTTTATAGCCACGGTTTGCAAACTGCATTCCTTAGTCTTTGTAAGTTTAAGTTCAAAAATCATCTTCAGATATATAACCTTTTCAAGTTCGCGGACTTAAGTTACCAGGCAGAGTTTACAAACTCCAGCAGAAACTCTCGGGTATGAGAACTTCGTCGGTTCACGGACTGGGTTCACGTACTGAGTTCGCGGACTTAGCTTCACGCAAGTAGTTTATCAAGTCCAACAGAAATTATCGGGTTTGAGAACTTCGGCAGTTCGCGGATTGACTTCGCGGACATGGCTCACGCCATTCTTCCGGTTTTCTTGATCAACAAAGTTCGCAAACTTTGGTTCAAGGAATAGGAAATGTGTTTCCACAACAATGCTTATGTCAACCATTGGTTATGTGATCTAAACTCTCATTTCAATCATTGAAACATTCTTAGAGGACGTTATATAGTTGTTACACCATTTCTCGTCAAAGCAATTTTCAAGATGATTGAAACATATCATGACTTTCGTCACATGGTAAAAATAAACTTGATCGAAGCGAAAAGCTTACCAACACATATTTCGAGATATATATAGGCGAGGTATACTCGGATCGAAATACCAAATGTGTATAATCCAAGTCTATATATATAGCATACGACTTTTTGTCTCAAAGAGTAGGAGATAGAGTGGATAGACTTTTGAGTGATAGATAAATTCAAGTCTTCACATATCTTTTTGTCGAGAAGTTCCACCGGTTCCTTGAGTAGTTCTTCTACTTGTATGATGAATCGCCATGAAGTCCTTGAGCTCAACTACACTTTCTATCCTAGTCCGAGACTTATCTATAATAGACCAAAAATAAAGACTTATAGTTTTGATCACTAACATTGACAAACATGCTTGAGATAGCAACGCATGCGAGTTCGACCGAGAAATGATCTAACAGTTACCAAACAACTTCATTAACCACAAAGGAACCTTAATGATTAATTTTATCGGAAATGCTCAACATAAGAAAACTTACGGAGCCATACAGTAATTTCACATAGAAGTGGATCAGGGAAAAATCAATACTGCTCAATATTCAAAGATTCATTCTATCTTTTATCAATATTTGCATAATGATTCCATAGACTTAATCTTTAACATTCAAAAGTTCATTCTATTTTCCATCAAAATTTGCATATTGACACAATAGACTTAAATTTTGACATATATGTTCATCTAAACATCTTATAGATTTAACACATTTAGCAGTTTAATTGAAAGATAAAATCACTCAAGGCTAGAATACCATTAAATTCATTACAACCATTAAAAATAACAGTTTAATAAGTTCGATATAAGAAGTTCAACAGGAGACAAGAAAAACATAATGAAGAAACTTAATTATGCATGATTGCGATTATATTTCTTAGCAATCTTAAAGACAGGTTCAGTCAGTTCAGGATGAACTCCCAATACATAGTTCAGTTTTTCCTGCAAGCACTCAATTCTTTCATAAAGTTTCATAAAGAAGAGTCGTTTAAGGATTAATAGGTTTCTTCATTTTGTTGATGTATGTCTGAGATAGAGGAGTAGCACGACCAATGCAAGTACCCTAGGAGGAACTCCAAAGTGAGTGCAGATTCTGCTGATAAGGCATGGAAACCTAAGATTTTCCTTTTGTGAAACCATATGAATCATTTGACGAATAATCAGGCCACGAAAATCAATCTCTTCACCAGAGACAAGATGGCAAATCATCTCAGCAAGGATCCCGCTCTATAGATTCTTATCAAGCATGCCTGGAATCAAATTTGCAACATCCAATTTGCTAAAAAAATTCAAATGAAAGCTTATGTTGTCGAAAAACAACTTGCTGCCATACCAAGATTCATTCCTATTTAGTAGTATTTCAGATAATTATCTCTGAGATAGTATGAGAGATCATGTTGAGGAACAACAAAAGAGCGATCAAGAGAAAGATTTAGCAAGTATGCAATCACACCACGATTTACCTTAAATGATGTCCCACCAACAATTGTTTTAAAACAACAGTTAGTCTTGTTGGTTGCATGCAAGTTAACATACAATTGGCAGGTCATCTCAGGATATGACGAGCCAAGACCATCATGAATATAGCCCCATTCATATTGAATCATGAACTGATGAAACTCTGGTTCTTGAACAGTTCGATCATAAAATCTTTTTGGGTACCCGAGCTGTTGAAAATAGTGAAGTTCCGGAACGGTGATTAATTCGAAAACTGTTCTTGACCCTTAAAAAAAAAGCTTCTCCTGAATTCAAAGGTTAAAACAAACTGCAAGAACGTTAGAAAATGAGAGAGAAATGAGAGATGGTATTCGAACCAAGGGTTTTTCTCATTCGTTATCGTATTATAGAGAAGAAGAGAATGGAGAAGAAAACAAGAGAGACGCTTCTCTTTATTCGTGCAGCCAACCGAAACAGTTCTTGAACTGGTAAAACAAGTCCAGGATCCAGAACCAATCAGTTCTGGTTCGTGTTCAGTTCCACACATGCGGGTCACACGTGATGGATCAAGAACAATGGGTTTGTTCTAAAACTAGTTTAGGAAAAATATGAGACCAGGTAAGCGATTGATCATATTTAATATCTTGACCCATGAGAGAACCTTTCCAGCAGCTTTTGAACATTGGTGGATTGAGCAATATCAAAAAGATGATTTAGTTAAAAAAAATAAGAGACAATAGACAACCAAAAGAAGAAAAAAATTATGTCTACATTATCTTTTTTTGTAATCTATTGTCAGCAAGGACAGGGAATAGCATTCACCACGACAAAGGGTAACTTCCTTGGAAGAGGAAGACATCTTTGTAATGTTGCTAAAGATCACTATCCTGTCATGATAGATTGTTTCTGGAATAGACTCATGTAATGAATTCTATTCAAGAGAGAAATTCTCAGTTGAATGAGTTTTATGCTCCATTTGTAATGTCGCTAGAGTATGACATGTTGTATTATAGGAAGGAACGGTCCACTAACATGTCTGTGAATCAATATAAACCTCAATAAGAACATTATTCATCATGACATGATTAAGTCTAGCGAGAGAATCTTTTTCCTTTTGGAGAACATCTCAGCATCCAAACAAAGATTCTCAAGGAGTCCTTCGACTTCTGAAAAAGCTTCAAGCAATTTTATTCCAGGAGGAAGTCGAGAGAGAATATCTTCTAAAGATTTAATAAAATCAGTCATAGAAGGAAATTATGAGTATTTGGATCTGATACGTTTATAGAGACTTTACTGTCCATAGAGTCAGATTGTTACAAACACAAACTTATGAGGTCTTAAACGTTTTTGCCTGCTCTGATACCAATTGAAAAAGCGGGGGTCTAACAACCACACCCAATATTTAGTTTAGGAAATCTGTATGGACTAACTCCAATATAATTCCAAAGAATCAACTAGACAGTCAGACTCAATCAAGAAAAATATATCCAAGAGTTATATCTCTGTTTCTCAATGTAATCAAAAAATCAAACAGATAGAAATCCGCGAGCCTGATTATTATGACAAACAACTTGAATGGTACCAAATCAAACAGATAGAATCCGCGAGCCTGATTATTATGACAAACAACTTGAATGGTACCAAAGACCAATGTTCAAGTGTCAACCAATTTCAATCAACAACCAAAGGTTGTTTTACCAATTGATTGAACTACGTATAACCTGTGATATTTCAATTATACATAAAATATAATGCGTAAAAGAAATAACACAAACACCATAAATTTTGTTAACGAGGAAACCGCAAATGCAGAAAAACCCAGAGACCTAGTCCATATTTGAATACCACACTGTAATTAAGACGCTACAGACTCTAGCCAATCTCACAATGATTAAGGTATAGTCACATTCATTACGTCTTTGAATCCCAGCATGAATCTACGCACTTGATTCCCTTAGCTGATCTCATCCACAACTAAGAGTTGCTACGACCCAAAGTCGAAGACTTGATAAAAAAATCTGTCTCACACAGAAAAGTCTATTGAATAGATAAATCTGTCTCCCACAGAAATAAATACGAAGTTTATGTTTCGTCTTTTGATAAATCAAGGTGAAAAGGAACCAATTTATACACCGGTCTTATATTCCCGAAGAATACCCGCCACCACCACAGAATAAATAATATGTTTTGTTCACCAATACCCGCTACCACCATAAAACCATAAGAATCCATTTTTTTATCCACCACCACCTAGTGGCAGAGCCAATGGTTGACTAACCTGGCTCTATCCCCTTAAATTTTTAATAACTACATAAATTTTTTAGTTTATTTTAGAAATAGTACTTTGTCCATATATATTGATGGTTTAGTCCACCAAAGTTTACATGTTTTTTTTTTAAAAGTAGGCCTCCTCAATGTCAATTTTTGACTCCACCACTGCCACCATCACTGGCGCCCACCCCATGTAAGTTGTTGGACGCAATTATAATTTTCAATCACAAATTACATGTATGAGGTTTAGATTGAACAAAATGTCGTCAATTGCACTACACCAAAATCCATAATTTACCACGTATATTTAAATTTGAACTAGAATGTAGTTGAGCCCTAACCAATCTCACAATGATTAAGGTATAGTCACGTTCATTACGTCTCTGAATCCTAGCATGACTCTACGCACTTGATTCCCTTAGCTGATCTCACCCACAACTAATAGTTGTTACGACCCAAAGTCGAAGACTTGATAAAAAAAATTGTCTCACATAGAAAAGTCTATTAAATAGATAAATCTGTCTCCCACAGAAATAACTACGAAGTTTATGTTCCGTCTTTTGATAAATCAAGGTGAAAAGGAACCAATTTATACACCGGTCTTATATTCCCGAAGAACAGCCTAGTAATATCAATCACCTCACAATAACTTAACTATATGGTAGTATAACAAGTTATTGTGGAATCACAAAGAATGAGATGAAGATCTTTGTGATTACTTTTTATATCTTACCGATCGGAGATAAATCTCGAGCAAATCTTAGAGAAGATAGTAGTCAATACGATAGAACAAAATAAGATCGGAACACGCACCTACAGAGAAATAGTTGGGTCTGGCTTCAGAATCCCAATGAAGTCTTCAATTCGTTAACCTATAATGGTTTTAGGAAAAACCTATGCTAAAGAAGAATTGACTCTAGTCGTAACTAATATCGCACAGGAGTTGTGGGGATAAGTTTTCCCAGTTACTAGAGTTCCCCCTTATATAGTCATCAAATCAGGGTTTGATAACTTTGGAACAAAGCAATCAATATTTACCGTTAGATGAAACCAAATTTAAGATTCAAGCTAATATCTTTCGACAATTAGATGGTATTTAGCTTGTTAAACACAAATGAAATATACTTTCATTTAGATATGGGTAACCGTACCTAAACGTGTATTTTGAGTTGACTCAATAACAGTTAACCGAAGTTAGCCATATGAACACTTTTCTCTTAACCTTTTTCATCTTAACACTTCTAGATCAATGATAATCAAATGAATATAATTTTTTTACTCATAGAGTTGTTCAATTGTTTATATTCTAATAGAAGTATACAAGACACAATTTAAGAAAAATCGGATTGATTCAAAAGAATCAGTTCATGAACATTTTAGCCACAGTTTGCAAAGATTGCATTCCTTAATTTATAAATGTATTTGTTCATGAGTATGAAATCATACTTAACCAATTTAAGAACTTGCACCACTTAAATTTGCAAACGGGTACGCGAACTTAAGTTTCGGACATTGGTCACAAGCCGACAGTTTGCAAACGGGTACGCAAAGTTTAGCTCCGGACTGAATTCGGTTGAAACCTTTTGCGAATGGGTGCGCAAACTTGGTTCCCGGAATTCAACAGGAATTCAACAGTTAAATCAGTTTGCGAATGGGTATGAAAACTTAAGTACCTTGACTTAAACAGTTGAATAAGTTGGCGAACGGGTATGCAAACTTCCGTTCCTGAATTCCATCAAAACAATTCGTACACAATGTACACAAACCATAATGTATCCAGACATGGGTTTATCTCTTAACTCTCATTTCAATCATTGAAACATGTTTAGAAGACGACAATAGTTGTCTCACACAAACTACTAGCTTATAAGCAATATTCAAGTGATCGAATGATCAATACGAAACATTCCAAGCATATATCAAATGGTTGTCTCACACAAATCATGTGAGATGTTACCTGGTGATTTTCACATGATCATCTTTTTACTTTCGTCAAGAATAATGCTGAACGTGGTTAAAGCAAAATCTTTTCAACACATATTTTGAGAAAGATATAAGCGAGTTAAACTCAGCTCGAAATATCAAATGTGTATAATGTAAAGTCTATATATCTATACGACTTTTGTCTCAATAGGGGATAAAATATAATATACTTCTGAGTGATAGATGAGTTCAAGTCTCAACATACCTTTTATTGATGAAGTTCCACAAGCTCCTCTTAGTAGTTCTTCGTCTTCAATCGATGAACACCGTGAAGTCTAAATCTCAACTACATAATCTATCATAATCCGAGACATAGCTATAAGTAGACTAGAAATCAAGACTTATAGTTTTGACAACTAAACTTGACAAACAATCTTGAGATAGAAAGCTTGAGATAGCCACAACCTAAGTGGTCGGACTAAGTTTGGGTTCTCCAGTACGCGAACGGGTACGCATACCTTCAAAACTCAGTTGAATTTCCGGAACTTGAAACTCACGCCAGTACGCATAACAGTATGAATACTAAGTTCCAGGACTTTCATTAACCAACCAGTGCGCGTACGGGTATGCATACTATGGTTCCCGAACTTGGAATAACATGCAACAGTTAGCATACAAGTTCGCATACTGTGTTATATCCGATCATGTTTTAATTGTTCTAAACTCTCATTTCAATAATTGAAACATTCTTGGAAGACGATGATAGTTGTCTCACACAAACTATTAGCTTCAAAGCAATTTTCAAATGATTGAATGATCAATACGAAACATTCCGAGTCTACATCAAATGACTGTCTCACACAAATCATGTAAGATGTTAAAAGGCCATTTTCACATGATCATCTTTTGAATTTCGTCAATAATATAAGATGAACTTGGTTAAAACGAAAGCTTACCAACATATATTTCGAGAAATATGTAAGCGAGTTAAACTCAGCTCGAAATATTAAATGTGTGTAATCGAAGTCTATATAGCTATACGACTTTTGTCTCAAATAGGAGATAGAGTAGATAGACTTTTAAGTGATAGATTAGTTCAAGTATCAACATACTTTTGTTGATGAAGTTCCACAAGCTCCCCTTAGTAGTTCTTCGTCTTCAATCGATGAACGTTGTGAAATATAATGCTCAACTACACTTTCTATCCTAATCCAAGACTTAGCTATAAGTAGACTAGAAATCAAGACTTATAGTTTTGGCAACTAAACTTGACAAACGAGATTGAGATAGCAACGCTTGCGAGTTCGACCGAGAGGTGCAAAGTTTATTTGGATGATAATCTACAAAGTTTATTTATTTTGTAATCCATATGTATTGATAGTTTTGTCACTAAAATTGAAAAAAGAGGGATATTGTTAGAGCACTGCTCGGTCGAACTCGCAAGCGTTGCTATCTCAAGCTTGTTTGTCAAGTTTAGTTTTCAAAAATATAAGTCTTGATTTCTAGTCTACTTATAGCTATGTCTCGGATTAGGATAGAATGTGTAGTTGAGCGTTCACGGCGTTCATCGATTGAAGACGAAGAACTACTAAGGGGAGCTTGTGGAACTTCATCAATAAAAGGTATGTGGAGACTTTAACTCATCTATCACTCATAAGTCTATTATATTCTATCTCCTATTGAGACAAAAGTCTTATAGCTATATAAAACTTTACATTATACACATTTGATATTTCGATCTGAGTTTAACTCGATTATATCTTTGTCGAAATTTGTAAAGCTTTTTGCTTTAACTACGTTTATCATTATTCTTGAGGAAAATAAAAAGATGATCATGTGAAAATCACCTGGTAACATCTTACATGATTTGTGTGAGACAGACATTTGATGCAGGCCCCGAATGTTTCGTATTGATCATTCGATCACTTGATAATTGCTTATAAGATAATAGTTTGTGTGAGACAGCTATTGTCATTTTCTAAGTATGTTTCAATTATTGAAATGGGAGTTAAGAGCTAAAACACATGTCTTGATACATTACGGTTTTTGTACTTAATGTACGAACTGTTTTGACGGAATTCAGAACCAGAAGTTTGCTTACCCGTTCGCAAACTTATTCAATTGTTGAAGTCAGGGTACTTAAGTTTGCATACCCGTTCGCAAACTGATTTAACTGTTGAAGTCCGGGAACCAAGTTTGCGTACCCGTTCGTAAACAGTTTCAACTGAGTTCGGTCCGGAGCTAAAGTTTGCGTACCCGTTTGTATGTCGTCTTATGAACAATGTCTGGAACTTATGTTTGTGTACCCGTTTGCAAACTTAAGTGGTTCAAGTTCATAAATCAGTTAAGTATGATTTCATACTCATGAACAAATACATCTATAAATCAAGGAATGCAATCTTTGCAAACCGTGGCTAAAATGTTCATGAACTGATTCTTTTGAATCAATCCGATTTTTCTTCAATTGTGTCTTGTATACTTCTATGAGAATATAAACAATTGAACAACTCTATGAGTAACACAATTGGATTCATTTGATTATCAATTGATCTTGAAGTGTTAAGATGAACAAGGTTAAGAGAAAAGTGTTCATATGGCTAACTTCAGTTAACTGTTATCGAGCCACCTAAATATACATGTTTAGGTACGGTTACCCATATCTAAATGAAAGTATGTATCATTTGTGTGCAACAAGCTAAAGACCATCTAACGGTAGAAAGATATTAGCTTGAATCTTGAATCAGGTTTCATCTAACGGTGAATATTGATTGCTTTGTTCCAAAGCTATCAAACCCTGATTTGAAGACTATATAAGGGAGAACTCTAGCAACTGGGAAACCTAATCCCCACACCTCATGTGTGATACTAGATGCGACTAGAGTTGATTCTCCTTTAACCTAGGTTTTTTCT
Source organism: Papaver somniferum (assembly GCF_003573695.1). Lineage (NCBI taxonomy): Eukaryota > Viridiplantae > Streptophyta > Magnoliopsida > Ranunculales > Papaveraceae > Papaver > Papaver somniferum. The sequence continues at coordinate 64,231,139 of NC_039365.1, forward strand.
AAAACCATTATAGGTTAACGACTTAAAGACTTCATTGGGATTCTGAAGCCAGACCCAACTATTTTCTTTGTAGTTGTGTGTTCTGATCTTACTTTGTTATATCGTATTGATTACTATCTTCTCCAATATTTGCTCGAGATTTATCTCTGATAGGTAAGATATAAAAAGTAATCACAAAGCTCTTCGTCTTATTCTTTGTGATTCCACAATAACTTGTTCTACGACCATGTAGTTAAGTTATTGTGAGTTGATTGATATTTCTAGGATGTTCTTCGGGAATATAAGACCAGATTATCAATTGGTTCTTGTTCACCTTGATTTATCTAAAGACGGAATTCATAGGTATTTCTGTGGGAGACATATTTATATATTCAAATAGATTTTTCTGTGGGACACATATTTGTTTATCAAGTCTTCGACTTTGGTTCGTATCAACTCTTAGTTGTGTGTGAGGCCAGCTAAGGGAATCAAGTGTATAGAGTCCTGTTGGGATTCAGAGGCGTAAGGAACGCGATTGTACCTTAATCAGCGTGAGACTGGTTAGGGCTCAACTACATTCCAGTCTGAAGTTAACTTGTAGTAGGCTAGAGTCTGTAGCGGCTTAATACAGTATGGTATTCAAATCCGGACTAGGTTCCGGAGTTTTTCTGCATTTGTGGTTTCCTCGTTAACAAAACTTCTAGTATCTGTGTTAACTCTTTTCCGTGTTATATTTTCTATATAATTGAAATATCACATGTTATGCGTAGTTCAATCAATTGGTAAATCCAACCTTTGGTTGCTGATTGACACTTGAACATTGGTCTTTGGTACCATTCAAGTTGTTTCTCATAATAATCAGGCTCGCGGATTTCTATCTGTTTGATGTGATGATTACATTGAGAAACAGAAATATATAACTCTTGGATATATTTTCCTTGATTGAGTCTGACTGTCTAGTTGATTTTCTTAGAATTAAATTAGAGTTAATCCATACAGATTGCCTAAACGAAATATTGGGTGTGGTTGTTAGACCCCCGCTTTTTCAGGTGGAGTCATCCATGGTGATCAAGGAGGTTTTAAAGCTTGTTATGCAACACATATTTTGAAGAATGGTAATAAAGTGTTGAGGTATGGGCCATAAGAAACAGAATGTTGTTGGCGATAGAAAAAGGAGTCAAGAATTAGAAGATTGAAGGTGACTTTATCTACGTGATGCGTATCATAAGTGCAACAAATTACTCGATATATTTTCCACTAATTAACTAGTAATATAGCAGTAGTAAGGATCATTCCCACAGAGAGCTGTGTAATTGATAGGTTATTTGGATCAGCAAAATAAAGTAAATAACTAAAGGGGGGGGGGGGGGAATGGATTGACATAATAAAAAGAAAATAAGAATAAAAAAGATGATTAAGAATCCCTTCTCCATTACCAAACGTTAACTTGAGTAGTATACTTATCTATGTTTCATTAGAACCATTCATCACCAACCGTATAATAACAACTAGCTCAGTGTTATCCCAGAAACTCCTTATATCACTAGATACGGAAGCTTTCCAATGTCATATTCTATCCAACTGAACTACCAAGTAGTAACTCACTCAAGGTGCAATCCAATCAAATGATTTAAACTTTATGAATTAGGTTGATCTCAGTAGTTAATCGTTAATGGTGTTATCTTCACTTGTACTTTCTCCACAGAATCCCTCTGCAAGGTCTCACGATTTTTACTAATGTAAAGAGTTATTAGACTATTACAATTATCTCATAACTTCTACTAGCAAGAGAATAATCAATAGATTAATTTAGTAGTATACAACCTAAACAATCTAAGAATTACCCATAAATATTAGATATAGTAAAGACAATCATTAACGATTAAAACTCCAAATAAATTATATATTAATGAAGTTTCACGCTCGGAACATAGAACTCATCCTTGATCAATAAAAATCAGCTACACATGAATTTCCTAAAATCCATGAAAAATATACAAAGAATAAGAAAGAAAACAATAAAGTTACCACAGTTTTCCCCGTGGGAGGAAAACCCTAATTTTTAGAGCATAGCTCAGTTGAACTCACCAAGCATTGTCAAGTTTGGTTGTCATATTTTAGTATCAAAACTCATCTAGAGTCGCTGGATTAAATACTAGAGTCAACTTCGTTTAGGTTAGACTAGAAAGTCTAGGAATGTTGAGACATACAAGTATTACTCCGAAGACCTGAAGAAGAAGTAGCGAACTACAACGATGACATCATCCTTCCACTCGAGGTTAGTAATATAGACTTGAACTGTTTCATTCCTAACGTATCTTTCAAGTCGTTCTATATTGAAAACATAACTGCAAAGCTGTATATACTGTATATATTATATAATACTCTAGTGATGTGACATGATCATAATAGTATGATAATAGTATTAGGGAATTAGACTACGAAGTATAACGCTTATCTTTTGAACTTCGTAGATATAACATCGACATAATTTTGTATATATTTTTATGATTATGTGAATGGGTTATGGTGAAGATTTCATCCTAGGAAACAATGTTTTAAATTTTTCTAAAGGAAGTACATTCATGAACTTGTTTCATGAATCGAAAGGGAAATCATTAGGCTTATTGGTCTGGATATTCATTGAAAATCTTTGGATGACCAATATGTGTTATATGGTAGAACCGATCTTCACTTAGGTTATGTATCTTGGTATAACTAATCACAATGCCTGACTTATCATTTGGTATGACTAGTTTTATTAATTTATGTAACCGATCCTAAGTAATCACCATGTTATGGTATGATTGATCCTTGTAATTGGTGCGACCGATCCTAGTAATTGGTGTCGATCCTAGTAATTTGTGTGACCGATTACGAGTGTTGTGTGACTTGTTAGATCACTGCTCGGTAGAACTCGCAAGCATTGCTATCTCAAGCTTGTTTGTCAAGTTTAGTTTCCAAAACTATAAGTCTTGATTTCTAGTCTACTTATAGCTAAGTCTCGGATGAAGATAGAAAGTGTAGTTGAGCTTTAGATTTCACAACGTTCATCGATTTAAGATGAAGAACTACTAAGGGGAGCTTGAGGAACTTCATCAACAAAAAGGTATGTGAAGACTTGAACTCATATATCAGTCAAAAGGTTATCTACCCTATCTCCTATTTGAGACAAAAGTCGTATATCTATATAGACTTCGATTATACACATTTGATATTTCGAGTTGAGTTTAAATCGCTTACATATTTCTCGAAATATGTGTTAGTAAGATTTCGCTTTAACCAAGTTCATCTTATATTCTTGACGAAATTCAAAAGATGATAATATAAAAATCGCCCGGTAACATCTTACATGACTTGTGTGAGACAGTCATTTGATGTAGACTCGGAATGTTTCGTATTTATCTATCGATCACTTGAAAATTACTTTGTGTGAGACAGCTATTGTCGTATTCCGAGAATGTTTCAATGATTGAAATAAGAGTTTAGAACAATTGGATATAAGCATAATATGCGTACTTGCATATATGAAATCCAAGTCCGGGAACCATGGTATGCATACCCGTACGCGTACTGGCGTGAGGTTCAGGTCCGGGAATTTCTACTGAGTTTGGAAGGCATGCATACCAGTTTGCATACTGGCGAACCCAAAAACTTAGTCCGGCTACTTAGGTATGCGTACCCGTTTGCATACTTGAGTAGGTAATGTCCTAAAATCGGTTTGTTCATGAACTAATACATTTATATAATAAGGAATGCAATCTTTTGAAAACCGTGGCTATAATATTCATGAGCTGATTCGAGTGAATCAAAATCGATTTTGCTTCAATTGTATCTTGTATACTTCTATGAGAATATAAACAATTGAAAAAATCTAGAACTAGTTTCATTTGAGTTGTTTGAAATATTTATGGTTAAGATGAATATGGTTGATATGAAAATGTTCATATGGATAACTTCGGTTAACTATTGTTGATCCAACTATATGCACATGTTTAGGTATGGTTACTCATATCTAAATGAAGTCACTTTTCATTTGTGTGTAACAAGCTAAGTTCGATCTAACGGTTGAAAGATATTATCTTGAGTCTAATCAGGTTTTCATCTAAAGGTGAATATTGAATGCTTCGTTACCAAGGTAGCATTGATTGCAAACCCTGACTTGAAGACTATATAAAGGAGAACTCTAGCAACTGGGAATCCTAATCCCCGCACCTCATGTGTGATAGTAGTTGCGACAAGAGTCGATTCTCCTTTAACCTTAAGTTTTTTACGAAACCCAGTAGGTTAACGACTTGAAGACTTCATTGGGATTGTGAAGCCATACCCAACTATTTTCTTTGTATTTTCGTGTTCTGATCTTGCTGTTTTCTATCGTGATTGAGTACTATCTTCTCTAAGATTTGCTCGAGATTTAATCTCCGATATGCAAGATAAAAAGTAGTCACAAACATATTCGTCTAATCGTTTGTGATTCCACAATATCTTGTTTCGCTACCATACGATTAAGATTATTGTGAGGTGATTGATATTTCTAGGTTGTTCTTCGGGAATATAAACCCGATGTATCAATTGGTTCCTGTTCATCTTGATTTATCAAATAAGGAACAAAACTCATAGGTATTTCTGTGGGAGACAGATTTATCTATACAATAGACTTTTCTGTGTGAGATAGATTGGTTTATCAAGTCTTCAACTTTGGGTCGTAGCAACTCTTAATTGTGGGTGAGATTAGCTAAGGGAATCAAGTGCGTAGAGTCCTTCTGGGATTCAGAGACGTAAGGAGCGCAACTGTACCTTGATCAATGTGAGATTGGTTAGGGATCAACTACATTCCAGTCCGAAGTTATCTTGGGTAGGATAGTGTCTGTAGCGGCTTAATACAGTGTGGTGTTCAAATTTAGACTAGCTCTCGGGGTTTTTCTGCATTTGCAGTTTCCTCGTTAACAAAATTTCTGGTGTCTGTGTTATTTCTTTTCCGCATTATATTTGTTTATATAATTGAAATATCACAGGTTGTGCGTAAGTTCAATCAATTGTGAATCCAACCTTTGGTTGTTGATTAATTGAATGACGCTTGGATATTGGTCTTTGGTACCATCCAAGTTGTTTAACATAATAATCCGGCTCACGGATTTCTATTTGTTTGATTTGCTGATTACATTGTGAAAGAGATACAACTCTTGGATATAATTCCATTGATTGAGTCTGACTGTCTAGTTGATTCCCTTGGAATTATATTGGATTTTGTCCATACAGATTGCTAAGCAAAATATTGGGTGTGTTTGTTGGACCCCCGCTTTTTCAATTGGTATCAGAGCAGGCAAACACGTTTAAGACCTCATAAGTCTGTGTTTGTAGCGATCTGAATCTATGGAAAGTAGTGTTATCTCTGATAAACGCATCACCAGAGACAAAAGTTATGTTTCGTTAAAATCTATTAAAGAGAAAGACTTGTCAATCTCACATATAGATGAACATTCTGTTCCTACGAAACATACATGTATTGATAAGTGTTACCCCGATTACCTTTCGCACGAGTCTGACTCTGTTGAAGAAAGGGATGCAGCCGAAGAGAGAAAAATGATTCTATATCTTATTAGAATCCAGGCTGATATAATCAATCGGTCAAAAAATAATTTCAATGCACTCATATGTATAATAAAAGATCGTGACTCTAAATTAAAGGCTCTTAGCGAGGAAAACAACGAAGATTTCTCCTCACTCGAGGAGAAACTCAAAAAGGATGCCTTAGAAATTGAACATCTTTAGAGTAAGCTCTCTATTCGAGGATGTTCTAAAGAGTCCAATATACCAATCGCTTATGTCCCAACTGAAAATTCAGATCCATAAGCTAAATTGCAATCCCTTCCAATTGGAAAAGATGTTCATGCATCTTTCTCTAATCAAGGAATCTCCACATCACACTGAAGGAAGAAATATCCCAAGAATTGTGTCAAGATTGTTCACTCTAATAAATCAGGTGATCAGAAAGTGTGTCTCTTTTGTGATTCAAAAGGACATGTTGAACAAATGAGAAAATTGAGGTTGAATGGAAATTATATTGTTCGACTTCAACACACCTTAGAATTAATTCTCAAAGGTGTAACTGACATTCGTATGTCTAAACCAATTGGTTTTAGTACTCACCCTGTGAATCCTACCAGGAAAGTCAGTTCGATTTGTTCCTCGAATGTTCATGCATGTAACAGTAATCTTAACACAATTCGTCCAAGAAAAGTTCAAGGATCTTCTTCATCTAAAAAGAGAGATACTGTTGTTTTTTATGCGAACAAGGTTTCGGGAGAAGGAATGAAAAATGGAGGTATGAAAAACAACCTAAATTTGATAATTGAAGGATACAAAAAAATCATCAAAAGGATGTCGAATCCCTCTGATCAAAATCCTTCAGGTAAGAATCCATATTATGCGTCGTGTTTTGATGATTGTAAGTTTTATGATAACTTTTTGCATCAAAACGATTTTCCTCCAAATATTAAGAAAAAAAGGGTTAACGGAAAACAACATTCATTTAATGAGCTCAAGGCTCATACTTGTGCTAATTAATCACAAGGTTGAAATCGCACTCACAAAAATCCTTGTTGAGTGAGATATGATCAGGTACACTTGATGGCAAAATGTTCTTTGATTGTATAGCTGTTTTCTTATCGTTATTAGCTGGATTATCATTCACAAACATTCTTGCATAAGTATTTGTGTTGGTCTTGTCAAATTTTTTGATTTTTTCTTTTTGTTTTGAGTCAAAAATGCTATTCTTATGCTCTAAATTTTTCTCCTAAGAATATAAAATTTATTGAGCTAAGACTTGTGAAAATATTCACTCAGCAAAATATTATTGTGCAAACAGTCTTTTCTTGGTTTGTAGTCTTTGTTGTTTTTATTTGCACGCCTATGGGTCAAGCTTGTGTTCGTACGAGTACCCGTGCTACTTGTCACGAACCAACTATGAAAACCCTAAAAGTTACCGTCCCTAAGAAACCATTTAAATACCAAACCTATTGAGTTACGAACATATATTCTAGGTTATTTTTTTTTGTAAAGAATGTCTTCACCTTCTAGCACTGGTGGTTTTGCAAGAGGCTTTCTTGATAAAGGTATTGGTTTCGAGTCTTAAAGGAGGAAGAAAAGAACCATAGTAGAAGATGATGATCAAAATCCTGATGCCTCATGCTACTATGCATATACACATCAGAATATTGAGAATGAGGATTTGGTTTCTGCTGAAGTGGTTTATGATTTTGTTAAATACTTTAAGGAAGCAAAACTGGAACTCGTTGATACTATGAAGGTTCTTGATGTGTTAAGAACTGAGTTGAAAAAGGTTAACTCACACCTTGTTCTCATGAAGACACATGTTAATGATCTTCTCAATGGGGATATTTTCTCTGAAGAAGCAGTGAATGTTGTCAATATCAAGCTCAAAGGACTCAAGACTCGTGGCGGTTCCAGAAGTGATCCTTGATTTCCGTTCATGATCGGTTTTGTTGGTTTAGGAGTCTTTTGATTTTTTGCTTATTGTCTTTATTTTGTCCAGGAAACTTCTTATGAGAATTTATTCTTGTGTTTTAAGAAGGATAACTAGGGTTTGGAATAGCCATTATTGTAAGTACACATAGCTATTTCCAATGATTTTCATATTGCAATGTTTTTAGATTTGTTTATTTAAATTCTAAAGTTTATTTGGAAGATGATTTTTGCAATATTAATCTTTATGGTTTCATATATTGAAATTTGTTACGGGATATGTGTTTTTACGTCCGTGAACTATGATTTTCCCATATATGTCAAAAGTGAAGTATTTCATACGGTATTATGCAAATATCGATAAAAGATTGAATGAACTTTTGACAAACAAAAGTTAAGCATATCATGTCATTATGCAAATATTGATGGAATATAGGATGAACTTTGTATACAAAGAATAAGTCTATTACATGTCTCTATGCAAATATTGATGAAAAATAGAATGAATATTTGAATATTCCGCAGTATTGGTCCTTCCCTGATCCACATCTTTGTGTAAATACTGTGCGGTTTTGTAAGTTCTCTTATGTTGAGCATTTCCGATTAAATTAATCATGGGTTCTCTTGGTTAATTTAGTTCAGTATTTTGGATACAAATTCAGTATTGGTCCTTCCCTGATCCAAAGAAATACTTCTTTTCTTGTGAAAGGAAGGTCGCTCTTATTGTTCTTCCGGGAATGACATTTTATGGGGGAAAGTTCTTAATTGAACTTGTGGTTAATTGCCAAAATCTTTGTGGGGAGTGCGGCTTTGGAATATTGTAAGAGTTTTCTTGTATCTTTATAAACTCCTTTATGAATGTACTAGTTTCGACTATGTGAAATCATCGAAACAAAGTTTATATGTTCATATGTTCTCTTTTGGTCATGAAGTATCTATATGGAAATTTCATTAGGATCCCACTAGTTTTCGTACCTTTGCCAATTTTTATTGACAAAAAAGGGATAATTAATGTGTAGTTCACACTACAAATACATATGGTTTACAGATCATTATGTAAGGGGGAGTGGTTTTCATGTGAGATGAAGTATTGGCCAAGAGGGAGTGATACATATCACCATAGTATTTTTGTCAAAGTTGTCATACAATTGGAATTTGTGGCTTGATGGACACATTTTTGTGTCCGGTTTGTCTCGATTCTATATATTGTTAGGGCTCATTTTTGTACTCCCTCTGTTCCTTTTTAATAGGATGGTTTTGTTTTTAGAGAAATTTAAGGAAATTAAGAGAACTAATCATTGAAAGTGGTCCTCATGACACTTGTCAATAAAAGAAGTGAAGTGAAATGGTCCCCATGACACTTGTCAGCAAAAGAAGTAAAGTGAAATGGTCCACATGACACTTGTCATCAAAAGAGGTTAAGAAAAAAGCGGTCCCAGAAAATTAAAGTAACATTTGACTTTCCCAATTAGGAAACCAGACTATTTTTTTGAAACATTTATTTATACAAACCAGCCTATTAAAAAGGAACGGAGGGAGTACTTATTATGGTGTTTTATGTTTGTGTAGGTATTTTTTGCCAATAAACATTTTTGGAAAAATCGGCTCGAAAAGTTATCTAAAGCACCCGGAAGAATTGTTATTGGAACCCATCATTTGGATAAGGGGCACCCTAAGGACACCAGCTATCAGCACCCCAGAGCCTATTAAGGGGCGACCATCTTCTACATTTGAATTATCAGTTTTGGCGGGAAAATTGGCAGGAGCGAACCAGATTTAGGGTTGAAGATTTGATCGAGTTTTAATGAGATTCAACTGATTATTTTTGTTGGGATGACTAGAATTAACGAAACATGGGAGATATGGTCATCAAAACTGGTTACAATGGGCTGGATTATTGAAATGAAGCGAAACAAGAAGGACAGTTCTTCTCGGGTCTGTTTGGATTTTGAGATGTTTCTGTGGAGATTAAATCATTAAAATTATTCGGGCTGGACTTATTAGAACATAACAGAGTTGTTAGGAGTGATTGGGTCGATCGAAATTGACTGGATACCCGGATTGAATCCGAGTAAGGAAAACAGAGCTGCGGGTTTTTGTTGGTCCTGTTTCTGGAAGTTTTATGGAAGAGAAAGGAAATAAGATATTCTGAGAGATTTATTTCTATCACAAGATGGATTCTGAGTGATCTATACATCTCAGATACGCGTAGAGAATCAAGAGGAGAATGGAAAAGTCTGAGACTTTCTGCTAAAGAAAAGAAGAGATTTAATCAGGAGTTTAGGGTTTCTTTGGTGTATAAAAGGCGTAGTCGAGTTCCAGGAAAGGTTACGTACACTTTGGGGTAGTTTTAGAGAGTTTTAGAACCGAACAACAGAAAAAGAAAAAGTTACAGGCGAGAGGTAGAAGAAGAACACATAACATCAGAAGAAGAAAGTCGCAGAATACATGGCCTTTACTTTCATATTCAATACCCTTTGTAACAATTCTTGCAAGAATTATATTGAGTTGGCAACAGTTTTGTTAAGGTTTCTCTGTAATAGTGGTTCTGTAACAATTTTAATTCGTTACCAAACACGCTGCTTTATACCTTTTCATCCTTTTAATCAACTTATGGGCTATAAACATGTATTTTGAGCAAGTGATTAATATTAGGAGCTAAACCCCTTTGCTGAAGCGACAGAGGAAGCTATTTTTTCAATATTTGAGTGGTAATTTTTATTTAACTAATTATTGCAATTCCTTACGATTATTTTCCTTGATGAGAAAACTGATTTTTTTAATTTTGTTAAACAATTGTGATGTCTTTTGATAGAGCATGCTTGCCTAGGGTTTTTGAAAAGGCGAGGGTACCCAAATGTACCTCAAGCTAAAACTTTTCCTATCCATAAATCCTTTCTCCGTAAGTGATTGTCTATGGACAGAGTCGAGATAATACAACAAATCGGTTCACACTTCGTGTGATCGTCTATGGATACGAGATCGAGACAATAAAACAACGAAGTATGTTTACTTGTTATAAAGGTTCGGACTTAACCAAACACAATAGGATTTCTTATCAAGTAAATATGAATTAACGTTTGTGTAATTTACATTAATTATAATAAAAAAATTATAATGCGGAAAATAAAAGTAAATGACACAGCAAGATTTTGTTAAAGAGGAAACCGCAAATGCAGGAAAACCCCGGTACCTAGTCCGGAATTGAATACTCTCAGGATTAAGCCACTACACAAAATTACACTTAACTTCGTATAGTTGAGACCAAGTAACTAACCCTATAGTTCACCTAATTCCGTCTGTATTCCCACGCCTCCGACTTATGAATAAGTCACGTACTTGGAACAATCCCTTTGGTTCGTATTCCAAACAGTAAAGTAACAATAAATCTGTTTGGTATCAACTCTATTCAACCAAGTGATATGAGTCGGACAAAGGCTCTTCCGTGTATCTTAACATAAACTCCTTCGTCGGGTCTAGATCTATCTTATGTTCAATCACCCAAAGGTAATAGATTAAGATTAAGCCAACAACACCTTTAATCCGAAGAACCGTGTTGATGCCGATCTACTCAATTAATCAATCCAATCTACCATAAGGATAAACCGATTATTAATTGGATCCTCTTTCACCCAAACAAGTATGTGCACACCAAAGACTATAAAACCCAAGTCAGATCTTCAATATCTTCTTTGTCTTCAAATCTTATTAAATCTTCAATAAAAATATGCACACAATCACTTGAATCTCTTGTGATCAATCACGCACAGAACGGAGTCTGTTAACAATGGATTATCACAAGATCGTTTTTAGAACGAACAACAGTCTAAAGATCCCTGTCGAAAATCTGAACTAGTTTGAGTGAATCTTATATCAGAAGAGAAGATTCTCAAGAATAAACAAACTAGGTGCAATCAGATTTCAACCACCGTTAGTCAATCAAATCAATCGAAAACAAAGGTAAAACACAATTATCTAGTTTCCCACCAACGGGTCGCGCTAGAGATTCTCAATCCCAAAGAAGACTTTAAAACGAGCGGTCGTAAGAGATTTCACCTAATTAGATTACTCTCCTCTCTGATAGGTGGCTATATCAGTAACAAATACAAAAGAGGAAGTCTGTTGTTACGAAGGATTAGTTTGCTAGAAAGGAAAACTTCGTGTATTTATAGACAAGGAAGTTTGGACACCAAGGAATTTCCAAAACCGAAAATATTCTCAAGATATTCATTAAAGCACAAATTCGGTTTCCATAATTACAGGGAATGCTCTGTCTAAAAATAAAAATCTAAATCTCTCGGAAAATCTAATCAGTAAATGCACATTACTAATTCTGTAATTTCCCTACAAAGTGAAATTAATAATCTTAATTAAAAGATTCTTAACTTACTAATGTTTCGATCCTGGGATTCTCTTCCCTTAGCCGTTAAGGAATATCTTTGAACAATTATAGAAATAAACATTCACATCACGTGTTCAAAGTTTGTCGACATCTTTACTTTGTAAGTTCTCTTTCACACTTACACCCTTGAAACTGATTTGCCACACTTCCAAACAAGTTTAGAATTGGTTCATCTGACTTTCAAGAACTATGTGATTGATCAAACCAACATTCAATCACAATCATGGGTTTACGGTTCTAACAAAACGAGTTTCGGTTATACCTCCATGTGAGTACTACGCACAGTCACACTAGCTTCCCAAAGATTCAGTTGACTAGGTACTAGGATCGGTTCCCTACATATATATGTATCTAACTTATATGTGTTGCACATGTCCATAGGTTCGGTTCCCCTTTGTGCTATAAACCTTGTTGCACCCCATACAAGGATCGGTTCCCCTTGATGTACTGCACCCCTTACAAGGATCGGTTCCCTTTCCCTTACCAGGATCGGATCCCTTTCCCTTACAAGGATCGGTTACCTTTCCCTTACTAGGATCGGTTCCCTTTCCCCAAGGAATACATAATACAATCATACCAAAGGTGATTACTTAAGATTGGTTTTACTAATAAAAGTTATACCAATACAAAAGTCAGGACTTTGTGAATAGTTCTACCAAGAATACAACAAGTTGTGAGAGGTTATACTCTATCACACTTGTTCATAAGATATGCAATGAATAACAAAACCAATACCTCCTGGAAATTTCCTTTTCGGTTCACAAACAAGTTTATGAACTTACTTCCTTAGAACACATGTAAACATTGTTCCCTAGGATGAAATCCTCACCTCATACCCATACATAATCACAATAGCATTCGAATGATTATGGCGATGTCTTATCTACAAAGTTTAATGGTTAAGCAATAAACCTAGTATTGTATTCCTTAATACTATGTCTATCTAGAGTTCATATATGCTTCGCATTTATGTTTTCAATATGCACTACTTGAAAGATACGTTAGGGAATGAAACAGTTCAAGTCAAATATCACTAACCTCAAGTGGAAGGATGATTGTTGTCGTTGTAGATCCTTTCTTTTTCACATCTTCAAGACTTCACAATACTTGTAATATCTCATATCCTAATGCTTTCAAGATAACTTATACGAAGTTTAACTCTAGTACATAATCAAGCGACTCTTAACATGAGTTTTGATTCACTAAAATATGACAACCAAACTTGACATGCCAACGCTTGGTGGGTTCAACTGAGCAATGCTCTAACAATCTCCCCTTTTGTCAATTTTAGTGACAAAACTCTTACATCATATGGATAAAAAAATTACAAGAATTCTTTACACTCCGCTTGATTCCCGATTCAACAGCACAGTAAAACTGCTTACATTCAATCCTTGAAAATGCCTCTGTTGACATTATAATAATAAAGCTAATACTCCCCCTAAGGAAGATAAGTAGATATTCAATCCGCACGTCTTTGTTATACCAATCAATATGACATGTTACTCCCCCTTAGTCTGTGCTTTCAATCTTTCTTTAGATAAAACATTCAAGTACCAATGTTCTTTCCTTAGTGATACCAATTAATATAAAATCAATGCCAGTATCACTTGTTTACTCCATATATTTCTCCCCTTTTTTGTCATAAAAATGACAAAGAAACGAAAAAATAAAGGACAACACGAAAAGAATCTTACAAATCTCAGAATAGACTTGCAAACCTGTAGAGTTAGGCACGAGGGTTCCACACATCATGTTCTGATAACCAATATCAAAACTGAAACTACAAGTAGTCTTATTTTGATATGTTACCAAGGAAACAATTTCCCGAAACAATTTTTACCATTTAGTTTAGCAAACCAAAAACAACTAATCACGTTACTTCCTTTGCTAAACCGATTGTTCAAAAACAACCGTTTAATTCGATAAGACCAAAATAAAGATAACTCCATTTTTCTCATCAGGTTCTAATTATCCATAAACTTAGACCTTTCAATTTTAAACAAACCAAATACTAGGTTAGTTAATTATCATTTCCTTGTTTAGGCATTCGATTAGACTTGAATAACCGAAACCTCACTTCGATAAGACAAACTAAGATCAGAATCAACTTAGTTTCTTATCCGGAATCGAATTGGACTAAACAATTCATCCCGTACACAAATTATTTCGTTAAGCCATAAATAATTCATACAAACCAACATAAATCAACTTGCATAGTTATTCACCTCAACCGGAAGCAATTGAAACAACATAGACATTAAAAGCACCGCAATTGCACCGTAATTTTGTAAGCCTAAACCATTAAAAATATACAAAAGCAAGATAACAATAGTTTTTATTAACCGGAACCAATTGAATCACACACACATCAATTGTACCAAAATTTTGTAAGCCTAAACGATTGATACCACACAATAAAGCAAGATAACAATAGTTTTTCTTAACAGGAACCAATTGAAACACACATCAACACATACATCATGGAATAAATATCAATTGAACCTAAATTTTGTTAAGCAAAAGCAACACATATATATAATATAAACTCAAGCTTTTCTTAAACAGGAAAACAATTAACTAACAAGATTGTTACCTCAAATTTCGCATCCACTTCTCCAATATGATAGCATCTTCGTCCAGGGAGAATTGATATCGAAATATCACCACGTTGTCATCCTTATGCATAAACAAAAGAATAACAACACACCTCAACCTTTACCAGAGAAAGGCTGAAAACCGGTTTTAACAATTGCAAGCAAAAGTTGAAAACCGTCGAAACACATATGCTTTTATGCTAAACCAAAATCGATTCAACATATTGTGACTTTTTCATATATTATTTCTATTAGAACCCCTCACAATCCTTTGATAAAGCCTACCTACTAGGGCTAGAACTTAATCTTGCTAAATCAAAAAGTCACCCAAACCATGAGGGTTCACAATATATGAGATCGAATATTAAGGTAGTAAAACCGAAATCAAACATCCCATAAACATACATAGCAATAAGATAAAAGAAATTAAGAACATGTTACGTAAACCAAAAACTATCACAAGAAAAATTACTAATCAAATAATTTTATTCATAATAGACCAATACAATCAATGAAAGAAATCAAAAAATTGATGTCTAATATTCCTTGCAACCTAGTTCTTCATGTCCGAGCTGAATGAAGGTGGATTACTACTTTTCAGATTTTGAATTTCTTCAAGTAGAAACCCTTGTTGCTTGACCAGAATCTCTTGCAGATGAAAAATTTTCGTGAAGGATTCTGCAAGAGCATGTAATTTTGTCTTTGATTAAACACAAAAATGTGTCAATGCCTCAATACACTGATCTTTCTTCAGAGTATTCTCTCTTTCCTTCTTGCTAAGCCAATCTCCCTTTCTGATTTTACCCTTAATGTCAAGAGATAATCCAGACTTAGTTTTAAGATGATATTTCTGATCTTGCATCTTCTCCAGAGAAACCATTTGATCCAGACCCATAGTTCGGACAAGGAATGATCAAAATAGGAGGAGAGACTTTTTATATTTTTCATACTTCAGAAAATATAATATTCCAAAGATACAAATATATTAAATATCTTCAAATACTAGACATTATTTCCATAATCTACACAAAAGTGCCTTGATTTTTCTTCTTTCTGACTCAAAAATTGGCACACGAGATGAGGAAAGAATTCTAATATCGATCAAGTGGCATTAGTATGAAATTTCTCTCATTATGGAATTTTGAACAACCAGAGTGTTCTTGATCTAGTATAGCATGAAAAGATCTCTTTCTATTACCTCGAACCAACGAAGTATCTTGGGATATACTGAAATTGCACATACAACTTTTAATAATTCTATTAAGACAGTTTTTGCATCTTGTCTTATTTCTCCCTTTAAAATTAGATGATTTAATAACATCGGAAGACATGTCCATTCTTAAAATGGGTAAATCACTAATGGTGGAGGAAGGAATAAGATTGACAACTAATGCAACATCAGTTGTTTCCTCATCTTCAGAATCGTATGACTCAGAGGACTCATCTAGGGTTACATCCAATGCCTTTCTTCCAGTGTATTTCTTAATATTGGGACAGTCCTTAGCAATATGACCAAACCCTTTACACTTGAAGCACTACGGCTGATATTTATCATCTTCTTCCTGATCCCTTTTTGATAGGAACCCGATCATGCGGTCTAGAAGATCGATAAGTATCCTTAACGAATCTCTTGTTTCTTTTCTTCAAGAGATCTCGAAACTATCTAGTAATTAATGATAATGATTTTTCAATTTCATCATCAGAGTTTTCTGCAATCAGTTCATTTGAATCATCCAACTGTCTATTCTTCTCCATTTGAGCATTTGAAATTTTTGCTTTAAAAGAGATTCCTTTACTTTGAATAGACTGTGATTCATGATCGAATATCTTTAACTTACCAACGAGTGTGCTTCGTTTGAGGGTTGAAAGATCATTTGCTTCTATGATTTCATGTTTCTTAGAATCGTATCTAGATGGAAAGGATCTGGGAATCTTGCATACTATATCTTTTTCAGAAATAGTCTTTCCTAACAAGAAAGAACCATTAATTATCTCAAAGAGCTTAATGTGAAACTCCTCAAAATTGTCGTTTTCATCCATTCGAAGGTTTTCCCACTCGGAAGTGAGGGTTTTAAGTCTAGCTTCTTTCTATGATGATTTTCCTTCGAATACGATCTGAAGATTATCCCAAGCTTCTTTCGAAGTTTGACATGTAGAAACATGATGTTGTAAGTCACGACTTACAGCATGAATAATAACATTCAAACCATTTGAATTCTGCTTTGCAAGTGCCTTTTCTTCGTTCGAAAACTCTGCTAAATGTTTGAGTTCAGTTTCTGAATTTTCTCTCTTTGGAAGAGTATAACCATCGACGACTAATAACCTAGTATTAAAGTCTCGAGATTGAAGAAAAGATCTCATAGCAGATTTCCACCATAGATAGTTTGTTCCGTCAAATATTGGCGGTACGTTAATTGAAGTCGATTCATGAGAACTCGAGTTCATTCTTATAGTTTGGATCGCACCAAACACAGATTGTTAGATCTTTTCGTGTTTGCCTGCTCTGATACCAATTGAAAAGGAGAGGGTACCCAAATATACCATAAGCTAAAACTTTTCCTACCTATAAGTCCTTTCTCCGAGAGTGATTGTCTATGGATAGAGTCGAGAAAATACAATTAATCGGTTCACACTTCGTGTGATCGTCTATGGATACGAGATCGAGACAACAGAACAACGAAGTATGTTTACTTTTTATTAAGGTTCGGACTTAACCAAACACAATTGGATTGCTGATCAATTAAATAGGAATTAACGTTTGTGTAATTTACTTTAATTATAATAAAACAATTATAACGCGGAAAATAAAAGTAAATGACACAGCAAAATTTTGTTAACGAGGAAACCGCAAATGCAGAAAACCCCGGGACCTAGTCCAGAATTGAATACTCTCAGGATTAAGCCGCTACACAAAATTACACTTAACTTCGTATAGTTGAGACCAAGTAACTAACCCTACAGTTCACCTAGTTACGAATTATTAATAAGTCACGTACTTGGAACAATCCCTTTGGTTCGTATTCCAAAAAGTAAAGGAACAAGAAATCTGTTTGTTATCAACTCTATTCAACCAAGTGATATGAGTCGGACAAAGGCTCTTCCGTTTATCATAACATAAACTCCTTCGTCGGGTCTAGATCTATCTTATGTTCAATCACCCAAAGGTAATAGATTAAGATTAAGCCAACAACATCTTTAATCCGAAGAAACTTGTTGATGCCGATCTACTCAATTAATCAATCCAATCTACCACAAGGATAAACCGATTATTAATTGGATCCTCTTTTACCCAAACAAGTATTGTGCACACCAAAGATTATAAAACCCAAGTCAGATCTTCAATATCTTCTTTGTCTTCAAATCTTCAATAAAAACTTGCACATAATCACTTGAATCTCTTGTGATCAATCACGCACAAAACGGAGTCTGTTAACAATGGATTATCACAAGATCATCTTTAGAACTAACAACAGTCTAAAGATCCCTGTCAAAACTCTGAACTAGTTTGAGTGAATCTTATATCAGAAGAGAAGATTCTCAAGAATAAAAAAACTAGGTGCAATCAGATTTCAACCACCGTTAGTCAATCAAATCAATCGAAAACAAAGATAAACCGCAACTCTCCTCCCCGATAGGCGGCTACACCAGTAACAAAGACAAAATAGGAAGTATGTTGTTACGAAGGATTAGTTTTCTAGAAAGGCAAACTTTGTGTATTTATAGACAAGGAAGTTTGGACAACAAGGAATTTCCAAAACCGAAAATATTCTCAAGATATTCATTAAAGAACAAATTCGGTTTCCATAATTCCAGGAAATGCTTTGTCCAAAAATAACAATCGAAATCTCTCGGAAAATCTAATCAGTATATGCACATTACTAATTCTGTAATTTCCCTACAAAGTGAAACTAATAACCTTAATTAAAAGATTCTTAACTTACTTATGTTTCGATCCTTGGATTCTCTTCCCTTAGCCGTTAAGGAATATCTTTAAACAATTATAGAAATAAACATTCACAACACGTGTTCGAAGTTTGTCGACATCTTTACTTTATAAGTTCTCTTTCACACTTACACCCTTGAAACCGATTTGCCACACTTCCAAACAAGTTTAAAATTGGTTCATCTGACTTTCAAGAACTATGTGATTGATCAAACCAACATTCAATCACAATCATGGGTTTACGGTTCTACCAAAACAAGTTTTGGTTCTACCTCCATGTGAGTACTACACATAGTCACACTAGCTTCCCAAAGATTCGGTTGACTAGGTACTAGGATCGGTTCCCCACATATATATGGTATCTAACTTATATGTGTTGCACATGTCCATAGGATCGGTTCCCCTTTCTGCTATAAACCTTGTTGCACCCCATACAAGGATCGGTTCCCCTTGATGTACTGCACCCCTTACAAGGATCGGTTCCCTTTCCCTTACTAGGATCGGTTCCCTTTCCCTTGCAAGGATCGATTTCCTTTTCTTTACAAGGATCGGTTCCCTTACCTTACTAGGATCGGTTCCCTTTCCTCCAGGAAGACATAATCCGATCATACCACAGGTGATTACTTAAGATTGGTTTTACTAATAAAAGTTATACCAATACAAAAGTCGGAACTTTGTGAATAGTTCTACCAAGAACACAACAAGTTGTGAGCGGTTATACTCTATCACACATATTGGTTGTTCATAAGATATGCAATGAATAACAAAACCAATAACTCCTGGCAATTTCCTTCTTGGTTCACAAACAAGTTTATGAACTTACTTCCTTAGAACACATGTAAACATTGTTCCCTAGGATGAAATCCTTACCTCATACCCATACATAATTACAATAGTATTCAAATGATTATGGCGATGTTTTATCTACAAAGTTTAATGTTTAAGCAATAAACCTCGTATTGTATTCCTTAATACTATGTCTATCTAGAGTTCATATATGCTTCGCAGTTATGTTTTCAATATGCACGACTTTAAAGATACGTTAGGGAATGAAACATTTCAAGTCAAATATCACTAACCTCAAGTGGAAGGATGATTGTTGTCGTTGTAGCTCCTTGCTTCTTCACATCTTCAAGACTTCGCAATACTTGTAATGTCTCATATCCTAATTCTTTCAAGCTAACCTATACGAAGTTTAACTCTAATACATAATCAAGCGACTCTTAACATGAGTTTTGATTCACTAAAATATGACAACCAACGCTTGGTAGGTTCAACCGAGCAATGCTCTAACAGTTTTGATGTTCTTTTCTTTTGATAAACAGTTGTTATTTTTAAAAATCTAATTATTGCAATATATTAGAATCACTTGAATATATGAGTTGCATGATTATTATTAATTGAATCAAATGAAAATTGGAAAATAGTAGAATCCTAAGTCTCGGTGTTTTTACAATCTTGAAAACAATTTTAATTCAATTTGCTGTTTTAGGCTTAGAATTTAAATCTAGAATCGAACTTTCACAAGTCTTAAACGAACCTATTTCTACAATTATAAAAAATCTCATCAACTTTTTGGCGCCGCCGACGCGGACTTGTCTTTAGGTTTAGGTTTTAAAAATATTTGTTTTTAGTATTTATTTAGTTTAATTAGAATTTTTTTTTATTATTTTCTTTGATTTTACTTTAGTATTTTTGTTTTTCGTGTGCAGGATTGACTCAAAGCTAAGTTGGAAAGTTAGACTTGCTTGCCATAAAAGGAGAAACCGAAGATCTTTTTTTAAGAATTTTTATTTATTAGTTTCTTTATTTTATTTTTGGACTTGTAATTATTTTATTTTGCTGTTTGTTTATTTAATTTATTATTATTAAAGAAAAAAAACACACTTGCATACACCAATTGCATTTTCGTCCGGCACCTATTTTAGGAAAACAAGTGGTTTAGTACGGTGAACCCTCTGGGCGTTATCATCCGAAACACCACAAACCTCAGCGTCGTACCTTTGGGTATATTTTGTTGTGGTAACCCAAGCCTACCTAAATTAGTTAGCCCAGCATTTGCATGTGCACAGTTTTTTGGTTGAATTCTTGTATGCCAGAACATAAGAGAGACGCTCTAGGACGGTTTAGGCGTGAAAAACCTAGAAGTGATATTTTAGGAAACATGAGTCTTGATTAACTTAATCTAGAGAGTCCTATTTTTGAACGTCCTGATTTTACTGAGGAGAGAATCCCTATTACTAATATAGAGACAGAAATGGCAACTTTGAAATCCTTGTTAAATCCTACTAGGACTACTCATCCCTCGTGTATCAGGTTAGCTGAAACAGAAGCAAATCATGAACTTAAACTGGGGACCCTACAGATGTTCCCAATCTTTTTAGGGAAAGAAAATGAAAACCCCTATTTCCATGTTAGGGATTTTGAGGAAATTTGTAGTACCCTAAAAATTAGAAACCTTGATGATGATGCTTTGAAACTTAGGTTATTCCCCTTTTTCCTAAAAGATAAAGCCAAATCGTGGCTATACAGTTTAGCTTCCGGGTCAATTGAAACATATGGACAACTTACATTTGAACAAATTTTTCCCCTAGGCATAAAACATCGTCTATTAGGACGCAAATATGCATGTTTTCTCGACAATAGGGAGAATCTTTTATAGGTATTTGGAAAGGTTCAATGATTTGTTGACACGATGTCCTCATCATGGTTTAGAAAAAGTTAGGCTAGTTTTGATCCTTTATGAGGGTTTAGATTATTCCACTACAACCATAATAGAATCTAAGTGTACAGGTGGGTTTGAAAACCAAACAGTTGATGATGCGATGACATTTTTGAATGAAACCGCCGAAATGACCCAACAATGGGAAAATAATAGGGGACCCCAGAAAACAATTCTTCTATGCAGAGGAAATGTTAATAGGTACAAGGAGGCTTTGAATCAGATGCCAAAATAGTTGCTATAGCAAAAAGGTTAGAAGCTTTAGAAGTGGGTCACACTAGTGGTAGAATGAAGCATTTTTGGGAAGGACATAATAATGAAGAGAAAGCCAGTGCTCTTTATAATAACGCTAGATTTGATAACCGTCAAAAGTTTGACCCATATTCAGAAACCTATAATCCTGGTTGGAGAAACCATTTGAACCTTTCATGGTCTAAGGGACAGAGTCAAGGTCAATTTAGTAATTCTAATGCTCCCCTAGGTTTTGGCTATACTAAGAATCCTTCAGGACAAGCACAGTTTCAGAAACCTCCAGATAAGAAGGTCATGAGATTAAAAGAAACTCTGTCCTCATTTATTCGAAACACTGAGAAGATTCACCTATTGCTTTCACATGGCATAGAAGAAAGTAAAAATATAGGCTATGCTAATTCTTAGGCTATTTCCGAGTTAAAAAACCAGGTTAGTCAAATAAATTAGTCTTTGAGAGAAAAAGGTAAGTTTCCTAGTCAAAAACTACCAAAACCTAGAGGAGTTCATGAAGTAGGTACGAAACCATCGAATCAATTGAATGTTATTAGAACCCTTAGGAGTGGTAGAGTTGTAGACAATAAGGTAACCATTCCCGATAGTGAACATACTGTAGTTCACCCCTCAGGATCTCACCCCTTAGGACCACCAGTAGCTGAGGAGACTGATAAAGTTTCTGATGATGCCAATTCGGTTCTTGAGAGGTCTGATTCTGTGCCTAGTGCCCCATTTCCCCAGCTATTAGTACCAACAAAGAAGGAATCGAACTTTAATGACATATTATAGGTTTTTAAGCAAGTCACTATAAACCTTCCTTTATTAGATGCAATTAGGAAACTTCCTGCTTATGCTAAGTTCCTAAAGGATATGTGTACGAGAAAGAGAAATATAAATGTATCTAAGAAAGCCTTTTTAGCTACCCATGTAAGTTCGATCATGTAGAACACCACAACTCCTATGTACAAATACCCAGGTTCCCCTACCATTGCTTGCACAATAGGTAACTTTCGGGTAGAAAAATCTTTACTTGACTTAAGAGCCGGTGTGAACTTACTACCGTACCATGTATACTTACAACTAGGGCTTGGCGAAATGAAACCTACTCAGATGACACTGCAGTTAGATGATAGGTCTGTCAAAATTCCTCGAGGTGTTATTGAGGATTTTCTTATTGAGGTCGACAAGTTTATATATGAAAAGGCGAGGGTACCCAAATATACCTCAAGCTAAAACTCTTCCTACCTATAAGTCCTTTCTCCGAAAGTGTTTGTGTATGGAATGAGTCGAGACAATACAACTAATCGGTTCACACTTTGTGTGATCGTCTATGGATACGAGATCGAGACAGTACAACAACGAAGTATGTTTACTTGATATAATGGTTTGGACTTAACCAAACACAATAGGATTGCTTATCAAGTAAATAGGAATTAACGTTTGTGTAGTTTACTTTAATTATAATAAAACAATTATAATGCGGAAAATAAAAGTAAATGACACAGCAAGATTTTGTAAACGAGGAAACCGCAAATGCAGAAAAACCCCGGGACCTAGTCCAGAATTGAATACTCTCAGGATTAATCCGCTACACAAAATTACACTTAACTTCGTATAGTTGAGACCAAGTAACAAACCCTATAGTTCACCTAGTTCCGTCTGTATTCCCACGCTTACGACTTATGAATAAGTCACGTACTTGAACACTCCCTTTGGTTCGTATTCCAAACAGTAAAGGAACAAGAAATCTGTTTGGTATCAACTCTATTCAACCAAGTGATATGAGTCAGAGAAAGGATCTTCCGTTTATCTTAACATAAACTCCTTCGTAGGGTCTAGATCTATCTTATGTTCAATCAACAATAGGTAATCGATTAAGATTAAGCCAACAACACCTTTAATTCGAAGAACAGTGTTGACTCCGATCTACTCAATTAATCAATCTAATCTACCACAAGGATAAACCGATTATTAATTGGATCCTCTTTTACCCAGACAAGTATTGTGCACACCAAAGATTATAAAACCCAAGATAGATCTTCAATATCTTCTTTGTCTTCAAATCTTCTTAAATATTCAATTAAAACCTGCACACAATCACTTGAATCTCTTGTGATCAATCATGTACAGAACGGAATCTGTTAACAATGGATTATCACAAGATCGTCTTTAGAACTAACAAAAGTCTAAAGATCACTGTCGAAACTCTGAACTAGTTTGAGTGAATCTTTTATCAGAAGAGAAGATTCTCAAGAATAAACAAACTAGGTACAATCATATTTCAACCACCGTTAGTCAATCAAATCAATCGAAAACAAAGATAAACCGTAATTATCTAGTTTCCCACCAACGGGTCACGCTAGAGCTTCTCAATCCCAAAAAAGACTTTAAAACGAGCGGCCGTAAGAGATTTCACCTAATTAGATTACTCTCCTCTCCGATAGGCGGCTACACCAGTAACAAAGACAAAATAGGAAGTCTGTTGTTACGAAGGATTAGTTTGCTAGAAAGGAAAACTTCCTGTATTTATAGACAAGGAAGTTTGGACACCAAGGAATTTCCAAGACCGAAAATATTATCAAGATATTTATTAAAGCACAAATTCGGTTTCCATAATCGTGGAAATGCTTTGTCCAAAAATAACAATCGAAATCTCTCGGAAAATCTAATCAGTAAATGTACATTACTAATTCTGTAATTTCCCTACCAAGTGAAATTAATAACCTTAATTAAAAGATTCTTAACTTACTTATGTTTCGATCCTGGGATTCTCTTCCCTTAGCCGTTAAGGAATATCTTTGAACAATTATAGAAATAAACATTCACAGCACCTGTTCAAAGTTTATCAACATCTTTACTTTATAAGTTCTCTTTCACGCTTACACCCTTGAAACCGATTTGCCACACTTCCAAACAAGTTTAGAATTGGTTCATCTAACTTTCAAGAACTATGTGATTGATCAAACCAACATTCAATCACAATCATGGGTTTACGGTTTTACCAAAAAAAGTTTCGGTTCTACCTCCATGTGAGTACTATGCATAGTCACACTAGATTCCCAAAGATTCGGTTGACTAGGTACTAGGATCGGTTCCCCACATATATATGCTATCTAACATATATGTGTTTCACATGTCCATAGGATCGGTTCCTCTTTATTCTATAAACCTTGCTACACCCCATACAAGGATCGGTTCCCCTTGATGTACTACACCCCTTACAAGGATCGGTTCCCTTTCCCTTACTAGGATCGGTTCTCTTTTCCCAAGGCAGACATAATCCGATCATACCACAGGTGATTATTTAAGATCGGTTTTACTAATAAAAGTTATACCAATACAAAAGTGAAGACTTTGTGAATAGTTCTACCAAGAACACAACAAGTTGTGAGCGGTTATACTCTATCATACATATTGGTTGTTCATAAGATATGCAATGAATAACAAAACCAATAACTCCTGGCAATTTCCTTTTCGGTTCACAAACAAGTTTATGAACTTACTTCCTTAGAACACATGTAAACATTGTTCCCTAAGATGAAATCCTCATCTCATACCCATACATAATAACAATAGCACTCAAATGATTATGGCGATGCCTTATCTACAAAGTTTAATGGTTAAGAAATAAACCTCTTATTTTATTCCTTAATAATATGTCTATATAGAGTTGATATATGCTTCGCAGTTCTGTTTTCAATATGCACGACTTGAAAGATACGTTAGGGAATAAAACAGTTCAAGTCAAATATCACTAACCTCAAGTGGAAGGATGATTGTTGTCGTTGTAGCTCCTTGCTTCTTCACATCTTCAAGACTTCGCAATACTTGTAATGTCTCATATCCTAATGCTTTCAAGCTAACTTATACGAAGTTTAACTCTAGTACATAATCAAGCGACTCTTAACATGAGTTTTGATTCACTAAAATATGACAACCAAACTTGATATAACAATGCTTGGTAGGTTCAACCGAGAAATGCTCTAAAAATCTCCCCCTTTGTCAATTTTAGTGACAAAACTCTTACATCATATGGATAAACAAATTACAAAATTCATTACACTCCGCTTGATTCCCTATTCGACAGCACAGTAAAATTGCTTACATTCAATCATTGAAAATGCCGCTGTTGACATTATAATAACAAAGGTAATACTCCCTCTAAGGAATATAGGTATATATTCAATCCGCACGTCTTTGTTATACCAATCAATATGACATGTTACTCCCCCATAGTTTGTTCTTTCACTCTTTCGTTAGATAAAACATTCAAGTACCAATGTTCTTTTCCTTAGTGATACCAATTAATATAAAATCAATGTCAGTATCACTTGTTTACTCCATATATTTCTCCCCCTTTTTGTCACAAAAATGACAAAGAAACGAAAAAATAAAGGAAAACACGAAAAGAATCTTACAAATCTCATAATAGACTTCCAAACCTGTAGAGTTAGGCACGAGGGTTCCACACATCATGTTCTGATAACCAATATCAAAACCGAAACTACAAGTAGTCTTATTTTGATATGTTACCAAGGAAACAATTGCCCGAAACAATTTTTCCCACTTAGTTTAACAAAACAAAAAACAACTAATCACATTAGTTCCTTTGCTAAACTGATTGTTCAAAAACAACCGCTTAATTCGATAAGACCAAAATAAAAATAACTCCATTTTTCTCATCAGGTTCTAATTATCCATAAACTTAGACCTTTCAATTTTAAACAATCCAAATGCTAGGTTAGTTAACTAGCATTTCCTTGTTTAGGCATTCGATTAGACTTGAATAACCGAAACCTCACTTCGATAAGACAAACTAAGATCAGAATTAACTTAGTTTCTTATCCGGAATCGAATTGGAATAAACTACTCATCCTGTACACCAATTATTTCGTTAAGCCATAAATAATTCATACAAACCAACATAAATCAATTTCATAATTATTCGCCTCAACCGGAAGCAATTGAAACAACATAGACATCAAAAGAACCGCAATTGCACCGTAATTTTGTAAGCCTAAACCATTGAAACTATACAAAAGCAAGATAACAATAGTTTTTCTTAACCAGATCCAATTGAATCACACACACATCAATTGTACCGAAATTTTGTAAGCTTAAACGATTGATACCACACAATAAAGCAAGATAACAATAGTTTTTGTTAACATGAACCAATTGAAACACACATCCACACACACATCATGGAATAAATATCGATTGAACCTAAATTTTGTTAAGAAAAAGCAACAAATATATATAATATAAACTCAGGCTTTTCTTAAACAGGAAAACAATTAAATAACAAGATTGTTACCTCAAATTTCGCATCCACTTCTCCAATATGATAGCATCTTCATCCAGGGAGAATTGATATCGAAATATCACCACGTTGTCATCCTTATGCATAAACAAAAGAATAACAACACACCTCAACCTTTACCAGAGAAAGGTTGAAAACCGGTTTTAAAAATTGCAAGCAAAAGTTGAAAACCGTCGAAACACATATGCTTTTATGCTAAACCAAAACTGATTCAACATATTGTGAATTTTTCACATACTTTTTCTATTAGAACCCCTCATAATCCTTTGATAAAGCCTACCTACTATGGCTAGAAATTAATCCCGCTTAATCAAAAAGTCACCCAAACCATGAGGGTTCACAATATATGAGATCGAATATTAAGGTAGTAAAACCGAAATCAAACATCCCATAAACATACATAGCAATAAGATAAAAGAAATTAAGAACATGTTACGTAAACCAAAAACTATCACAAGAAAAATTACTAATCAAATAATTTTATTCATAATAGACCAATACAATCAATGAAAGAAATCAAAAACTGATGTCTATTATACTAGATTAAGTAATACAGCATATAAATTAATCTTCAGTGGTGCTCTTGTTGTTCACCGAGGTCTCTTCAATGTTCAAACTCTTAAAGCATGTCTCAAGGGACTTGTCCGCAACCACTTATTATTTTTCAATATTTCAATTAGAGCATTGAGCTCAGCAAGAATTCCTCTTGTACTTTTGTACCTCTCTTTTACCCAATCTTGATGTCGAATAGTCATAGAAAGATTGGTTTCTAGTTCGTCAAAACCTTGGATATATTGAGACATAGTATCAGAACGAATCCAATGGGTTTTGGTTGGATCTTGTTAGTTGTAAGCCAACATATATGATTCATCTTGTGATCCCGTTGAACTATCAGAGTCATAATCAGACATAATGTCTTTCTTCTTTATCTCCGTATTGATTCCTTGACAATCCTTAACTTTTTGAGCTTCCTCCTTATTAGTATTTGAGACACTGCGAGTTACTGGAGACATTATCGTTTATAATCGAATATGAAGGATTCCTCAGTGTTTCGAATACAGAAAAGAAAAAGTTTCTCATATTAAAATAGACAACTTTCGGACCAAAAGACCTCTGGAAAATCCGAAAATATAAAACAATATATTACCTTTCCTTAGTCCAAGTTTTCTAAGTTGGAATATTTATTAAACACATCCGAAAATTCCAAATAATCACCTATTTTGGAAAATCATGTTAAACATGAACATTTTCAACAACCATGGATTCCCAGCAACCCATATACTTTCACAGAAAATTTTCGGATAATCAACTACACAACCAATTGTGCTCATGTTTTATTGTGCCTTTCCCATCAAAGATTATGAGCACGAAAAGATGAGAAAGCACAACGTATGATACAACTAAGTTGTATCGGAGTAAGCTTTTTCCTGCTGACCGTGAATATCAAAAATATAGTTCATGTTTCTTTTAGGAAATTTCTGCCCAAGATATTTTCTTCCAAGACGATGATCTTTTCTAACTCTAGAGATATGATCATGTGGAGAAAAATTACTAATGTGAGAATTCTCGGTGATAGCTAGATCTCTCTTCATTTTTTTCAATGAGATTTTCATAAGATTTTCTCATTCTAAGGACTTCCTTATTATTCACATTAGTGTGATCATCTGAAACAACTATCGGAAATTCCTGATTGTTTCTTTTGGCAGAGATTCGCTCTTTCCCTTCCTTCTGAAGTCGTTCCTCATCAAAACCAGAACCGTTTTGATATGAGTGATGAGAACCTTTTTCCAGAAGTGATTATCAACTCTTTCTTCTGACTCTTTTGAGTTGATCTTATTGGGATGTAGTATAATCTGTCTTTCTACTGAGGAATAATCTTTCAATTTTTTAAGACAAGAAACTTCTTTCAAAAATTTTACCACCATATGTTGAAGAAGTATAAGTTTCCTGTCAAGTGACTGAAATTTGCATTCCTTGGAGTTAACACGGAATCAGTTTAAGGTTTCCTTTGGACAAGATTTAGTTTGATCATCAGTAGATCTAGAAGATGGTTTCTCAAACTCTTCTAACTTGATGTAGTTAGGAAAACTACCATCATCTTGATCTGTTTCAGATATTATTAACCCAGTTTTGTCACAATCTGTATAAGTCGAGCAAGGACTTTTAGTTTCCTCATCAAAAGAAATCACAACAACATCATTAGTCAGAATCATAGGATATGTCTCTTTATCTGTAAGAGATTTACCAAGAGCTTCTAGTTTGACAACGAGATTCATTTTCTCTTTGGCTAGACAGTTCAGTTGAATGTCTTTTTCTCTGATCTCCTGCTTAAGAAGATTCGACTTCGTCTTTAAAATAAAAACTTTAGAAGACAGAGATTTTATTGGCTTTAGGAGTTTTACAAACTCTTTATCATCATCTTATTTTTTTTCAGAAAAAAACATAGATGTTTTCGTTAATCCTGGATCATGAGTCAACGAAGTATTAACATCTTCAACTTTTGAGCATTCAAACTCTTGCATAACGTTAACTGAATCAGACATAAAATCAATTCTTATAGGTTGGATCGCACCAAACACATATTGTTAGATCTTTTCGTGTTTGCCTGCTCTGATACCAATTGAAAAGGCGAGGGTACCAAAATATACCTCAAGCTAAAACTTTTTCTACCTATAAGTCATTTCTCCGAAAGTGATTGTCTATGGACTGAGTCGAGATAATTCAACTAAGCGGTTCACACTCCGTGTGATCGTCTATGGATACGAGATCGAGACAATACAACAACGAAGTATGTTTACTTGATATAAAGGTTTGGAATTAACCAAACACAATAGGATTGCTTATCAAGTAAATAGGAATTAACGTTTGTGTAATTTACTTTAATTATAATAAAACAATTATAATGCGGGAAATAAAAGTAAATGACACATCAAGATTTTGTTAACGAGGAAACCGCAAATGCAGTAAAACCCCGGGACCTAGTACAAAATTGAATACTCTCAGGATTAAGCCGCTACACAAAATTACATTTAACTTCGAATAGTTGAGACCAAGTAACTAACCCTATAGTTCACCTAGTTCCGTCTGTATTCCCACGACTCCGACTTATGAATAAGTCACGTACTTGGAACAATCCATTTGGTTCGTATTCCAAACAGTAAAGGAATAAGAAATCTATTTGGTATCAACTCTATTCAACCAAGTGATATGAGTCGGACAAAATCTCTTCCGTTTATCTTAACATAAACTCCTTCGTCGGGTCTAGATCTATCTTATGTTCAATCAACAAAAGGTAATCGATTAAGATTAATCCAACAACACCTTTAATCCGAATAATAGTGTGATGCCGATCTACTCAATTAATCAATCGAATCTACCACAAGGATAAACCGATTATTAATTGGATCCTCTTTTACCCAAACAAGTATGTGCACACTAAATATTATAAAACCCAAGTCAGATCTTCAATATCTTCTTTGTCTTCAAATCTTCTTAAATCTTCAATAAAAACCTGCACACAATCACTTGAATCTCTTGTGATCAATCACGCACAGAACGGAGTCTGTTAACAATGGATTATCACAAGATCGTCTTTAGAACTAACAAAAGTCTAAAGATCCCTGTCGAAACTCTGAACTAGTTTGAGTGAATCGTATATCATAAGAGAAGATTCTAAAGAATAAACAAACTAGCTACAATCAGATTTCAACCACCGTTAGTCAATCAAATCAATCGAAAACAAAGATAAACCGCAATTATATAGTTTCCCACCAACGGGTCGCGCTAGATCTTCTCAATCCCAAAGAAGACTTTAAAACGAGAGGTCGTAAGATAATTCACCTTATTAGATTTCTCTCCTATACGATAGGCGGCTACACCAGTAACAAAGACAAAATAGGAAGTTTGTTGTTACAAAGGATTAGTTTGCTAGAAAGGCAAACTTCGTGTATTTATAGACAAGGAAGTTTGGACACCAAGGAATTTCCAAAACCGAAAATATTCTCAAGATATTCATTAAAGCACAAATTCGGTTTCCATAATTCCTGGAAATGCTCTGTCCAAAAATAACAATCGAAATATCTCGGAAAATCTAATCAGTAAATGCACATTAATAATTCTGTAATTTCCCTACCAAGTAAAATTAATAACCTTAATTAAAAGATTCTTAACTTACTTATGTTTCGATCCTGGGATTCTGTTACCTTAGACGTTAAGGAATATCTTTGAACAATTATAGAAATAAACAATCACAGCACGTGTTCAAAGTTTGTCGACATCTTTACTTTGTAAGTTCTCTTTCGCACTTACACTCTTGAAACCGATTTGCCACACTTCCAAACAAGTTTAGAATTGGTTCATCTGACTTTCAAGAACTATGTGATTGATCAAACCAACATTCAATCACAATCATGGGTTTACGGTTCTACCAAAACAAGTTTCGGTTCTACCTCCATGTGAGTACTACACATAGTCACACTAGCTTCCCAAATATTCGGTTGACTAGGTACTAGGATCGGTTCCCCACATATATATGGTATCTAACTTATATGTGTTGCACATGTCCATAGGATCGGTTCCCCTTTCTGCTATAAACCTTGATGCACCCCATACAAGGGTCGGTTCCCCTTGATGTACTACACCCCTTACAAGGATCAGTTCCCTTTCCCTTACTAGGATCGGTTCCCTTTCCCCAAGGCAGACATAATCCGATCATACCACAGGTGATTACTTAAGATTGGTTTTACTAATAAAAGTTATACCAATACAAAAGTCGGGACTTTGTGAATAGTTCTACCTAGAAACAAAAAGTTGTGAGCGGTTATACTCTATCACATATATTGGTTGTTCATAAGATATCCAATGAATAATAAAACAAATAACTCTTGGAAATTTATTTTTCGGTTCACAAACAAGTTTATGAACTTACTTTCTTAAAACACAGGTAAACATTGTTCCCTATGATGAAATCCTCACCTCATACCCATGCATAATCACAATATCATTCAAATGATTATGGCGATGTCTTATCTACAAAGTTTAATGGTTAAGCAATAAACCCAGTATTGCATTCCTTAATATTATGTCTATCTAGAGTTCATATATGCTTCGAAGTTATGTTTTCAATATGCACGACTTGAAAGATACGTTAGGGAATGAAACAGTTCAAGTCAAATATCACTAACCTCAAGTGGAAGGATGATTGTTGTCGTTGTAGATCCTTGCTTCTTCACATCTTCAGGACTTCGCAATACTTGTAATGTCTCATATCCTAATGCTTTCAAGCTAACTTATACGAAGTTTAACTCTAGTACATAATCAAGCGACTCTTAACATGAGTTTTGATTCACTAAAATATGACAACCAAACTTGACATACGAATGCTTGGAGGGTTCAACTGAGCAATGCTCTAATAATATATCCAGTGGATTTTGTTATCCTATATACTCAACTTGTCCCTGACCCACAAAACCAGATACCTGTGATTTTAGGTCGCCCGTTTTTAGCTATATCCAATGCGATTATCAATTATCTAAACGGTATTATGAATTTGTCTTTTGGTAACATGACTATTGAGATGAACATTTTCAATATTAGTAAGCTACTCTCTGAACTAGATGACTCAAGCATAGAAGAGGTAAACATGATAGGAACATTAGTCGAGGAGTCATTACCAAATATCCATTAGAGAAATGCCTGGCCCACTTTGGGATTGATTTTTATGATGATAGTGTGATTAATGAGGTGAATGCTTTGTTAGATTCCTCCCCTTTGATAGACACTAGTAATGGATGGAAACCTAAGTTCGAAGCACTCCCAGTTTTTATGTCTACCCTAGTCCCTTCTTTAGAAAAAGCCTCCTAAGTTGGACCTTAAACAACTACCAGATACCCTGAAGTATGTGTTTTTAGGCCCATCTGAGATTTTACCTGTGATTGTTGCTTCCGACTTGGATAGTGATCAGGAAAGTAGGCTAGTTACCGTACTTCAAAATAACAAGGAAGCTTTAGGGTGGACCATAGCAGACATTAAGGGTATAAGACCTACTGTTTGTATGCATCAGATTTATTTAGAGGAGGACACTAAACCTTCTAGGGAGATGCAACGTCGACTTAACCCTAATATGAAAGAAGTAGTTCGAACCGAGTTTCTTAAATTGTTAGATGCAGGTATTATCTTCCCAATTTCAGACAGTAAGTGGGTCAGCCCCGTCCAGGTTGTTCCCAAGAAATCAGGTATCACCGTAGTCCAGAATGATAATAATGAGTTAATCCCAAACCGAGTGACCACAGGATGGCGTGTCTGTATCGACTATAGGAAATTGAACAAGGTCACTAGGAAGGATCACTTTCCCCTTCCCTTCATCGACCAAATGCTAGAACGATTATCAGGACATAGTCACTATTGCTTCTTAGATGGCTATTCTGGATATAATCAGATTGGGATTTCCCCTGAAGACCAGGAAAAAACCACTTTTGCCTGTCCCTTTGGTACCTTGACGTATAGACGCATACCTTTCGGGCTATGTAATGCCCATGTGACTTTTCAGCGTTGTATGGTGACATATTTTATGATACGGTAGAACGGTTTTTAGAAATCTTTATGGATGACTTTTCAGTGTTTGGTTCATCTTTTGATGAGTGCTTGCATCATTTGACACTAGTGTTGACTAGGTGTAAGGAAAAGAATTTAGTGCTTAATTGGGAAAAATGTCATTTCATGGTTAAATCAGGAATTGTCTTAGGGCATATCATATCTTCAAAGGGTATAGAGGTAGACAAAGCCAAAGTTGACCTTATTAAGACTTTACAGGTCCCAAAAACCATAAAAGATATTAGGTCATTCCTAGGGTATGCAGATTTTTATCGTCGATTCATTAAGGATTTGAGCTTGATTTCTAGACCTCTTTGTAATCTGCTTGCAAAAGATGTTAAGTTTGTCTTTGATGATGCTTGTTTAGAGGCTTTTGAGAAGCTTAAGACTTTACTCACTACCGCCCCCATAGTCCAGGCACCTAACTGGAACCTACCCTTTGAGATTATATGTGATGCTTCAGATTATGCTATAGGTGTTGTGTTACGTCAGCGAGAAAAAAAAATTACTTCATGTGATTTACTATGCTAGCAAAACTCTGAATGATGCCCAACTGAACTATACAACTACCGAGAAGGAACTGTTAGCCATTGTGTCTGCCTTGAATAAGTTTAGATCCTACCTATTAGGTTCTAAGGTCGTAATTTATACTTATCATGTTGCTTTAAAATACCTTTTGTCTAAGAAGGATACCAAACCTAGATTGATTAGATGGATCCTTTTGTTACAAGAATTTTCTAGTGACATTAGAGACAAAAAGGGTGCAGAAAATTTAGTAGCAGACCACTTATCTAGGCTAGTTGTTAGTTCCCCTGATGATTCCCTTCCTATAAGGGATAGCTTTCCTGATGAACAATTGTTCTTTGTTTTCCAATCACCTTGGTATAAAAATATAATGAATTATCTTGTTACTGGTCGAATGCCTCAACATTGGGGTAAACAAGATCGTTCTAGGTTTTTAGCCGAGGTTAAGCATTTCTTCTGGGATGATCTTTATCTTTTTAAGTATTGTCCAGACCAGATTATTAGGAGATGTGTGCCTGAGAGTGACCAGTCCAGTATTATCTCCTTCTGTCATGAACATGCATGTGGGGGTCATTTTAGTGCTAAGAAGACTGCTGCTAAGATATTGCAGTGTGGATTTTACTGGCCTTCATTGTTTAAAGACTCCCATAGTCATTGTATTTCTTGTGAGAGATGCCAGAAGTTAGGAACCATTTCCCGTAGAAATATGATGTCTTTGAACCCTATTTTAGTGATTGAGGTCTTTGATGTGTGGAGCATTTATTTTATGGGCCATTTCCTAATTCTTTGGGTTATCTTTACATACTTGTCGCCATAGACTATGTGTCTAAGTGGGTTGAGGAGGTTCCCTGTAAAAAAAAATGACCACAAGGTCGTACTCCAGTTTTTGAAAGATAATATACTTGCACGTTTTGGTACACCGCGAGCTATAATTAGTGATGGAGGAATACACTTTCGTAATAGGCCATTTTCACTTTTAATGAAACAATATGGTATTACCCACAAAGTAACTATCCCATATCACCCATAGACTAGTGATCAGGTAGAGGTTTCCAATAGGAAAATTAAGCGTATTCTATAGGAAACAGTCAATCCTAATCGGAAAGACTGGTCGTCGAGGCTTACTGATGCCTTATGGGCTTACCGCACTGCATTTAAAACCCCCATTGGAATGTCCCCTTATCGTCTAGTATTTTGCAAGGCATGTCACTTACCTGTTGAGTTAGAACATAGAGCATATTGGGCTGTTAAGCAACTAAAATTTTCACTTGACAAAGCAGGGGCTCACAGAAAACTCCAGCTCGATGAGTTGGACAAAATTCGTAGAGATGCATACGTAGTGCTAAGGAGTATAAGAACAAAATGAAACTGGTGCATGATAAGTATATTTTAAGAAAGTCATTTTCACCTGGTCAAAAAGTTCTTCTATATGATACTCGTTTGCATCTATTCCCCGGGAAGTTGCGCTCTCGGTGGACCGGTCCTTTAGTGGTCCGCACTGTTTTTCCTCATGGCGATGTTGAAATTGAGATACTGGATGGTAGTAGTTCTTCTAAGGTTAACGGTCAGAGATTGAAGCCCTTTTTAGAACATTTTCCTATAGGTGATGTTGAGGAGGTCCCTCTGGAGGACCCTGTTTACCTTGATTGACCATCGAGGTATTTGTTATTTGTATGTTGTATATTATTTTTTCTATTTGTTTTTAGGGTTTTTATTTTTATTTCTCTCCTCATTCTCCGTGGAAGGACTATTACGCTTCATCCAGGTACTATCTTTATGACTTCTCTCTTTAAAGATTCCTCGTGTTACTTATACTTTTGGTACTGTTCTTTAATTAGAAACATTGAGGAAAATGTTAGATTTAAGTTTAAGGGTGGGGAAGTGATGGACACATTTTTGTGTCCAATTTGTCTTGATTCTATATATTGATAGTGCTCATTTTTGTACTTATTATGGTGTTTTATGTGTGTGTAGGTATTTTTGTCCAATAAACATTTTTGGAAAAATCGACTCGAAAAGTTGTCGAAAAGCGCACCAGAAGGACACTTGCTATTCGGACTCTCACTATGGATAAGGGGTACCCGAATTACTAAGGGGCACCCTCAGGACATCCCAAAGGCACCTGCTATCGACACCCCTACTCTGGATAGGGGGCACCCTTCTTCTTCACATTTTCAAACAGATTTTTTTGGCGGGAAAATGAACCCACACACCTGCAGATTAGGGTTCGGAATTCAACAGAGTTTTAGAGAGATTCAAGGTCTGATTTTCGTTGGGCTGGACTTCCTAGAACATTACAGGGTTGTTACGTGTGTTTGGGTCGAATGAATTGGGCTGAATAAGCCGGGAGAAGGAAACATAGGTGTAGGAAGTTCACGGCTTGTAGCGAACCTCTATATTTGGTTTTGTCTGAGATACAATCGGATTTGGTTGCCGCTTTGGAGTCAGTTAAGCCTGTTTCTATAAAACAGGACTGGTAAGCCTGCCAGATTCGATAAAGTCGTGAGATTTCGTCGAGTTCAAGCTAAACAGAGGATAAGGATGTTTCGGGATTTTCTTCAACTATAATTGGAAGTTACGTGAAGTATTAACAGTATACTGATGGATATGATTGAGGATACCATCATTGAGAGATTATGGTACGTTGGATTAAACTTGGAAGACGTGTGCATAGAAAGCCAGAGAGAATTATTCTCGGGACTTGCTGTGAAAGAATAATCAAGATAAACTTGAGTTGTTTAGGGTTTACTTGAGATTTTTTGCCTATATATAGGTTGGTTGCAAGTCATAGAATGGTTACGAACAGTTTGGGGTAGGTTAGATAACCACAGAAAGCTCAAAATTGAAATTACAGACATTCAGTTTTGCTGGTGTAGGGGAAGAACAAGAAGAACATACTACTCCCAGAGACAGTCGTTTCTTCTACAGTAGTTTTCATATATCGTTTCTGTAACAGTTGTTTGTAACGCTTATACACCGTTGCAAACTGTCTGCTTAACTAGTTTTCTCTTGTTTTTCACCCTTTTGAGCTATGAAAACCTATTTTGAGTATGTGAATAATATGAGGAGCTAAACCCTTATCCGAGGCGACGGAGGAAGCCATTGTTCCATGAAAAGTGGTATATTTCTATTTTAATTAATTCTTGCAATTTCTTTTATGATTATTTGCATGGAACTAATATTGAA
This sequence comes from Papaver somniferum, assembly GCF_003573695.1. Classification (NCBI taxonomy): domain Eukaryota; kingdom Viridiplantae; phylum Streptophyta; class Magnoliopsida; order Ranunculales; family Papaveraceae; genus Papaver; species Papaver somniferum. The sequence continues at coordinate 64,268,138 of NC_039365.1, forward strand.
AAATTGATTTTTATTGAATGATTGTGATACGTTTTGATGGAGCATGCTTAGTTTAAGACTTTTGATGTTTCATGCTTGATGTATACAATTGTTACTTCAAAAATATACTAGAGGCAATATATTAGAATCACTTTAAACGCAAAGAATTGCATGAATATTGATTAGATTAAATCACTTAATTGGTCAATGGTGGAATCCTGAGTCTCGGTGCTTTTTATAATCTTGATAACAACTTCATCTTGAGTTTTTATTTTAATTTAAGTCTAAAACAAATCTTCACAAGTCTGAGTGAACGACAACCTTTTACCACTATCTACAACAACATAAAAAACCACATCAATTTTTGGCGCCGCCGACGCGGATTTGTATTAGGTTTTAGGTTTTAAATTTATTTTATTTCTTTTAGAATTTTTGTTCTCTTTTACGCCTTTGGTATTTTTTGATTCTTTTCAGATTTCGAGGGAAGCTACAAGAAAAGAAAAAGTGCTATAAAAGGAAAGCATCGCCAAAGAAGGAAAGAAAAGAGGAATCCGAAAGGAGTGAAGAAGAAGATTTTGTATATAGTTATTTTGGTTTATTTTTAGAAACTGTAAATAGGGTTTTATTTTTTGTAATTTTTATTTTTATTTTTGGACACTTTTTGGACTTTATTTTTGGACTGGGACATTATTATTTTTAAACCCTACGGAAGGGTTGGTTTAAATAAAAACTGTGTGCAGATAAGGACGGTGATTACAATATCTCCTCGGCCCCTCGGGTTCGTACATGACATAGGAGTCGTGGCCCGAGTCGACTTCAGCGGTTCTTCGCCCGTCTGGTACGGGAGGTAAGTTTTTCGAAACACCCGCGAATCCCCTGTCAGCGGGTTTACTGTATTCCTTCGTTTGCATATATGATGAGGACTTGAAAACGGCTGCTTTAATTTCCTAGTAAAGGGCAAGGACTGGCCATACAAGATAAGGGTTCGGATTTCATCACCGTTCTCTTCTTTTCCGCCTTAGGAAAACGAAACCAAACGCGAACCTAAGCCTAAGATTTTGACAAGAACGAGACCGATAGGGTAACGAGCTTAATAGGAAAGTCGTTCGAAAAATATTGGTTACTCTTTTGAGCATACTTCGAAGTTCATAATGGTTTCTGTGAGTTGAATGCGTGACTGCGCCGCCTTGTAACCGGTGAGGCCTTGGGTATCAAAGCTCCACTGAGCTTCCCTCGCCTCGATTCAACTTACTTTGACTTGGATTGATTCCAGAGGGGTTTGCTCAGATTGTAACGAGTTCCTTTTCGAAAGAATAGAAGCTGGTCTAGAAACAATCTAAGTGGAACCATCATGCTTTTTGTTTGCTAGAAAATTAGGTTTGATTTGGTTGAGTCAGCCTTGTTTTGTGATTTCATAGAATCCCAAATATCCCGATAGTGCCAGCAATGGCAACTTTGAAAGCCTTGTTGAACCCAACTAGGACTACTCGTCCTTCTTGTATCAGGTTAGCCGAAACTGAAGCAAATTATGAACTTAGGCCTGAGACTCTACAGATGCTCCCAATCTTTTTAGGGAAAGAAAATGAAAACCCATACTTCCATGTTAGGTATTTTGAGGAAATTTGCAGTACCCTAAAGATTAGAGACCTTGATGATGATGCTTTGAAACTTAGGTTATTTCCTTTTTCCCTGAAAGATAAAGCCAAATCGTGGCTATATAGTTTGGCTTCCGGTTCAATAGAAACATATGAACAACTTACATCTGCCTTTTTGAACAAGTTTTTCCCTAGGCACAAAACATCGTCTATTAGGACGCAAATCTGCACATTTTCTCAACAGGAGGGAGAGTCTTTGTATAGGTATTTGGAAAAGTTCAATGACTTATTAGCCCAATGTCCTCATCATGGTTTAGAAAAGGTTAGGCTAGTTCAAATCCTTTATGAGGGTTTAGATTATTCGACAACAACCATGGTTGAGTCTCCATGCACTGGTGGTTTTGAAAACCAAACTGTTGATGCGGCGATGGAATATTTGAATGAAATTTCCGAAAAGACCCAGCAATGGGAACATAGTAGGGAACCCAAGAAAACAATTCTTCTAGGTAGAGGAAACGTTAATAGGGTAGAAGGAGGCTATGAATCAGATGCCAAAATTGCTGGTATAGCAAAAAGGTTAGAAGCCTTAGAATTGGGTCATACTAGTGGTAGAATAAAGCCTTTTGGGGAAGGCCAGAATAATGAAGAGCAAGCCAATGCTCTCTATAATAACACTAGGTTTGATAACCGTCATAAGTTTGACCCATATTCAGAAACCTATAGTCCTGGTTGGAGAAAACATCCGAACCTTTTATGGTCTAAGGGCCAGAGTCTAGGTCAGTTTAGTAATTATAATGCTCCCCCAGATTTTGGTTACACTAAGAATTCATATGGCCCAGAAAATAAAACGACTAGCTTAGAGGAATCTATTAAGATGTTAGCAAAAACTCAGGATATGTTAGCACAGAGCCAAATTAGCTTTCAGCAGGAAACCAAGTAGAACTTTCAAACTAATGCTCAGAGCCTTGCTAAGCTAGAACTTCAAGTCGGCCAAATAGCTAAGACCTTAAGTGAGAGAGATAACGGAAGGCTCCATAGTCAGACTACCCCCAACCCTAGAGGAGTTCATGAAGTAGGTGCAAAACCATTTAATCAAGTGAATTCTGTCACAACCCTTAGGAGTGGTAAAACGGTAAACAATAGGGTAGCCAAGCCTAATAGTGGACATACTGTAGATCCACCTTCTAGTTCCCAAGATGATCCCCAGAAGGAGCCACTAACTGAAGAAACCGATAAAATTTCTAGTGATGCCAATGTGGTTCCCGACAGGTCTCATTTTGTACCCAAAGCCCCATATCCACAGTTGTTATCTCCAACAAAGAGAGAGTCGACTTTCAACGAAATACTAGAGATATTTAAGCAGGTAAACATTAACATCCCTTTATTAGAAGCAATAAGGCAAATGCCTGCTTATGCCAAGTTCCTTAAGGACCTTTGTACACGAAAGCGTAAGCTTAATATCCATAAGAAAGCCTTTTTAGCTGGTCAGGTAAGTTCAATCCTTCTGAACCAAACAGCCCCTAAGTATAAAGATCCTGGATTCCCCACCATATCTTGTTTGATCGGTAATTATTCAGTAGATAAGGCATTGCTTGACTTAGGAGCTAGTGTGAACTTACTCCCTTATCATGTATACAACCATCTAGGTCTTGGAAAGTTGAAACCGACTAAACATTGCAATTAGCTGATAGGTCTGTCAAAGTACCTCGTGGTGTCATAGAGGATGTTCTGATTGAGGTTGATAAATTTATTTATCCAATGGATTTCGTTGTTCTAGATACTCAGCCTGTTCATGATCCTAGTGCTCAAATACCGGTGATTTTAGGTCGCCCATTTTTAGCCACAGCTAACGCTGTCATCAACTGTAGGACCGGACTTATGAACATATCCTTTGGTAATATGACCACTGAACTAAATGTCTTTAATGTTAATAGACAACCTTCCAATGATTTAGAAGAAGTGAATATGATTAGCACTTTAGTTCATGATCTAACTCAGGATAATTGGGACGACACTTTATTTGGTGATTCCTTAGATGAACTTGATGAGGAAATTCTCTTAAGTCAGTTAGGTGACCAAACTTTTGAACTAGAAGAAGCTCTTGAGTATTTTAAAGACTCTGAGGATCCAGAAATTCAAGCAATAGTTAGAGGTTTGTCCGAGAATACTGACTACCCTAAGTTTGGGGGTAGTAATGGTCAATTATCCCCATTAGAAGTCCCTAACTTGGGATTCGATCCTAGTGTACCTGAGGTATTACTTGAGTCACTTCCGACTCTGCAACCGGATCCTCCTGATATTGTCCAGGAGGAAATTCTAAAGACTTGTTGTTCGAATGAGTCAATTTGTCAAGACACTCATATGAAGCCCAAATGGGAACAACAGAAAAACCCAGTTGTCTTGCAGGAAACCTTGGATGAGGATGTGCTATGTCTGTTCATTTTTATGATTTGGTGCAGTTGTCTGATAATTGTGGCAATTTTATTTTCTTTTGTTGACCCACAGTTGTTTCGACTAGTGATATATGATTTGAAAGGTAATTAGCCAGTTTGTGGTATTTGACGTCTCGCTGAAGACTTTAAATTTAGCACTTTTTGGGAGGTAACCCAATCTCATGCAACATGGTAATATATTTCCTTATCTCTTTTGCTTCAAATGGTAACAGTTTCTCCTTGTTCATGCTTTTAATTTTATCTTTAGAACATTGAGGACAATGTTAGATTTAAGTTTGGGGGTATGGGAGAAACTTTTTAGTTGCAGTATGAATAAATAAACTCCAGAACCTAGAAATTTATGCCTATTGAGGATTGCACTAACTAATCTAAGTGGATGGAAGCATTTTGATCGTAGGAGTTGAGGAACCAATCTGACTAGATGGAAACATCTAGAAGAGTCTATTCATAAAAGCACAGAGCTCAGGTGTTAGAAATAACATGATAGTTTCACCATATCTCGTTGAGTACTTTTCACTTCTATTTTTATTTTATTTTGTTTTTAAACCATGTTTCTCTAAGTGATAGGTGGGGCCCACGATTCAAGTTATTACCAATGCTAGGGTGAATTAGAGTGATTGAGTTACGAAGAAAAAGAAAAAAAAAGACCAGACCAATCAGACTAAACGGATCAAAAAAAAAAATGAATGAAACGAAAAAGCTGGAAAAAAAATAATTCAGTGAATAAAGTCGACCACTGGTTCCCTTGTATATGCCAGTTGTGTTGAACTAGAATTAGGATTATCGATCACTGTTCCCTTGTATATACCAGTTGTGTTGATATTAGTCAGACCAGTATCTCAATCCATTAGGATAGGTTCATTTTGGCGGAGGCCTTCAGACAGATATGGGAAACGCTGTTCACTTAGTAAACATCAAAACTATCTATGTTTTTCTATATCCATCTTCTTGATCTACCCATGATATTAGTTTTGACTCCGGATATTGATGTCCATAGTGCGACTATCTGAGTAGAGCTATGTCACTTATATATGAATTTTAGTATGCTTGAGTGCAAACTCGTGTACAACAATTGGAATTTCGCATCAGGGTACTTCCTCTTGTAGTCAATAAGTATGCCAACCAAGGAGATTCTTTAGTGCCTTCCAAGGTTCTGCGTAGATAGTTCGGGTCTGGAGTAAAGGTTTTATGGGTATATCTCTGGTAAGCCCTTCCGAGACTATAACTCGGCCACTAGGGCCACCTAGGGGTTTAAAGGCTTATTGCATACGCTAAATGCAATCGACGATGCCTGCGTCAGTGAGTTTGATTTTATTTTTCTATTTTATCTTTGCTCGAGGACTAGCAAATAATAAGTTTGGGGGTATTTGATGGACACATTTTTTTGTCCAATTTGTCTCGATTCTATATATTGATAGTGCTCATTTTTGTACTTATTATGGTGTTTTATGTGTGTGTAGGTATTTTTGTCCAATAAACATTTTTGGAAAAATCGGCTCGAATTTGTCGAAAAGCGCACCCGGAGGACACTTGCTATTCGGACTCTCACTATGGATAAGGGGTACCCGAATTACTAAGGGGCACCCTCAGGACATCCCGAAGGCACCTGCTATCGACACCCCTACTCTGGATAGGGGGCACCCTTCTTCTTCACATTTTCAAACAGATTTTTTTGGCGGGAAAATGAACCCACACACCTGCAGATTAGGGTTCGGAATTAAACAGAGTTTTAGAGAGATTCAAGGTCTGATTTTCGTTGGGCTGGACTTCCTAGAACATTACAGGGTTGTTACGTGTGTTTGGGTCGAATGAATTGGGCTGAATAAGCCGGGAGAAGGAAACATAGGTGTAGGAAGTTCACGGCTTGTAGCGAACTTCTAGATTTGGTTTTGTCTGAGATACAATCGGATTTGGTTGTCGCTTTGGAGTCAGTTAAGCCTGTTTCTATAAAACAGGACTGGTAAGCCTGCCAGATTCGATAAAGTCGTGAGATTTTGTCGAGTTCAAGCTAAACAGAGGATAAGGAAGTTTCGGGATTTTCTTCAACTATAATTGGAAGTTACGTGAAGTATTAACAGTATACTGATGGATATGATTTAGGATACCATCATTAAGAGATTCTGGTACGTTGGATTAAACTTGGAAGACGTGTGCATAGAAAGCCAGAGAGAATCATTCTCGGGACTTGCTGTGAAAGAATAATCAAGATAAACTTGAGTTGTTTAGGGTTTACTTGAGATTTGTTGCCTATATATAGGTTGGTTGCAAGTCATAGAACGGTTACGAACAGTTTGGGGTAGGTTAGATAACCACAGAAAGCTCAAAATTGAAATTACAGACATTCAGTTCTGCTGATGTAGGGGAAGAACACGAAGAACATACTACTCCCAGAGACAGTCGTTTCTTCTACAGCAGTTTTCATACATCGTTTCTGTAACAGCTGTTTGTAACGCTTATACACCGTTGCAAATTGTCTGCTTAACTAGTTTTCTCTTGTTTTTCACCCGTTTGAGCTATGAAAACCTATTTTGAGTATGTGAATAATATGAGGAGCTAAACCCTTAGCCGAGGCGACGGAGGAAGCCATTGTTCCATGAAAAGTGGTATATTTCTATTTTAATTAATTCTTGCAATTTCTTTTATGATTATTTGCATGGAACTAATATTGAAAAATTGATTTTTATTGAATGATTGTGATCCGTTTTGATGGAGCATGCTTAGTTTAAGACTTTTGATGTTTCATGCTTGATGTATACAATTGTTACTTCAAAAATCTACTAGAGGAAATATATTAGAATCACTTTAAACGCAAAGAATTGCATGAATATTGATTAGACTAAATCACTTAATTGGTCAATGGTGGAATCCTGAGTCTCGGTGCTTTTTATAATCTTGATAACAACTTCATCTTGGGTTTTTATTTTAATTTAATTCTAAAAAAATCTTCACAAGTCTGAGTGAACGACAACCTTTTACCACTATCTACAACAACATAAAAAACCACATCAGGAAGAAACTTTTTGTTAGCTTTTTGTTACGATAAATAAACTCTGAATCCTAGAAATTTATGCCTATTAAGGATAGCACTAACCAATCTAAGTGGATGGAAGCATCTTGGTTGTAGAAGTTGAGGAACCAATCTGATTAGATGGAAACATAAAAAGAGTCTATTCATAAAAGCACAGAACTCAGGTGTTAGAAATAACATGGTAGTTTCTCCATATCTCGTTGAGTCCTTTTAACTTCTATTTTTATTTTCTTTTATTTTTAAAATATGTTTCTAAGAGATTTGGTGAGGCCCACACATCGAGTTGTTACCACCGCTGGGATGAGATATAGTGATTGAGTTACTAAAAAAAAAAGACTGGACCAATTGGAATAAATATTAACACTTGGATAGCAATATGTGTGTGTTCTCCCTGTCTCTGTCGCCTAAACGAGCGTGGAACGCAGGATCCACGGGAATTATCATATAATCTGCTGATAAGAAGCATGCGCTTGGATCCGCAAGATCTAATCATGTTGTTAGTTCTTAAAAAAGAAAAATAAAAAAGATGAATGTTCAATAAATCGACCGTCGGTTCCCTTGTATATGCCAACTGAGTTGATCTAGAATTAGGATTATCGACCACTGATTCCCTTGTATATGCCAGTTGTGTTGATATTAGTCAGACCAGTATCTCAGTCCATTAGGATAGGTTCATTCTGGTGTTGATGGTGGTTTTTAGCTTACGTTTAAAATCGTAAAATCGTACAACTAACATGGCGTCACTACGACCATTAACACATTTATTGAATCGATCAGCATACCTAAGTAAGAATTACCAGGGTACCTTTTTTTATGTGTCATGTTCCACGGCAGAACCCTTAAGATTGACCGACATCATCTATGCCAAACCCTAATTCTCATGCTACCGCGCCAAGGCATGCCAACCATGCCAGCCACATCTCCGTGCCAAGGCATGCCAACCATGCCAGCCACATCTCCGCGCCAAGGCATGCCAACCATGCCAGCCGCACCACTGTGCCAATGGAAAACCATGCCAGCCACATCTCTGCGCCAAGGCATGCCAACCATGCCAGCCGCACCACTGTGCCAATGGCAAACCATGCCAGCCACGTCTACCGTGCCAAGGCATGCAACCATGCTAGCCGCACCATACGCCAATGGTATGCCAAACCCTTGGCCCCACCATGCCAAGCCAACCGCCCCTTGCCTTGGCCCCATCCATGTTAGCCGTACCATGCGCCAATGGCATGCCAAACCCTTGGCCCCACCATGCCAAGCCAACCGCACCTTGCCTTGGACCCACCATGACAACCCATACGCGTCACTGGGCTTGGCCCCACCACGCCGTCCTTCCCCATGCGGCTACCAAAACGAAGGCGTGCAACGATCAACGGCTAACATTGACCAACATCATCTATGACAAACCCTAATTCTCATGCTACCGCGCCAAGGCATGCAAACCATGCCAGCTACACCATTGTGCCAATGGCAAACCATGCCACCCACATCTCTGCGCCAAAGCATGCAAACCATGCCAGTCGCACCACTGTGCCAATGGCAAACCATGCCAGCCACATCTCCGCGCCAAGGCATGCCAACCATGCCAGCCGCACCACTGTTCCACTGGCAAACCATGCCAGCCACATCTCCGCGCCAAGGCATGCCAGCCGCACCACTGTGCCAATGGCAAACCATGCTAGCCACATCTCCGCGCTAAGGCATGCCAACCATGCCAGCCGCACCACTGTGCCAATGGCAAACCATGTCATCCACGTCTACCGCGCCAAGGCATGCCAACCATGCTAGCCGCACCATACACCAATGGCATGCCAAACCCTTGGCCCCACCATGCCAAGCCAACCGCACCTTGCCTTGGCCCCAACCATGCGCCAATGGCATGCCAAATCCTTGGTCCCACCATGCCAAGCTAGCCGCACCTTTCCTTGGCCCCACCATGCCAAGCCATCCGCGACATTGGCCTTGGCTCCACCATGTTGGCCTTCCCTATGCGGCTACCAAAACGAAGGCGTGCGATGATCAACGGCCACCCTTCCATCCTGGATGCAAATCCTTGTCGTCCAAGGTCGCCAAACAACGCATGGTAACCTTTGGCTCAAAACCCTAGTTTTGGCCATGCCAAACCGCGCCAAGGCATGGCATGCCACATGTGCCAATGGCATGCCAACCACCTTGTCGCGCCATACCATGTCGGCCTTACCCATGCGGCTAACAAAACGAAGGCGTGCGACAATCAACGGCCACCCTTCCATCCTGTATGCAAATCCTAGTCGTCCAAGGTCGCCAAACAACGCATGGTAACCTTTGGCCCCAAACCCTAGTTTTGGCCACGCCAAACCGCGCCAAGGCATGCATGCCACATGTGCCAATGACATGCCAACCACCTTGTCGCGCCATACCATGCCGGCCTTCCCCATACGGCTACCAAAACGAAGGCGTGCAACGATCAACGGCCACCCTTCGATCCTGGATGCAAATCCTAGTCGTCCAAGGTCGCCAAACAACGCATGGTAACCTTTGGCCCAAAACCCTAGTTTTGGCCACGCCAAACCGCGCCAAGGCATGCCATGCCACATGTGCCAATGGCATGCCAACCACCTTGCCGCGCCATACCATGCCGGCCTTCCCTATGCAGCTACCAAAATGAAGGCCTGCAACAATCAACGGTCACTTTTTCATCTAAGATGTAGATCTTAGCCGTCCAAGGTTACCAGCTAACACATGGCAACCTTTGGCCCTAGTTTGGTCGCTCCTAAACAAAGTCAAAACCCTAAATTTTGGTTGCGCCTAAACTGGGTCATATTAAAGCCACACTGATCATACTTTCATGCCACTGTCTCAAACGAAAGGTTGTAATAATCAACAGCTACCTTCCTCTTAAGATGCAAAATCTCGACCGTTGAAGGTCACCACCGAGCCGGCAAGTCTCCCAAGATCAACTTTCCATACAATAACAGCATGCTACATGTTTTCCACGAAAACATTCGAGACATCAACACATGTCACAAACTAGGGGATGCTCATTGGGTATTGGTTTGGCGGTTTACAGCGTGCGGCGTACACTACGCTCGTTATAAGAAAGTGTGATAAGGATGAGGCGGTTAGTAAATACATGGAGTAATGGTGAAACGCTTTCTTTTATGGAACATCAATTCCAAGCGCTACCGGTTACCACCTCCTCTCATTTACTCACCCGTTTTCCATTTCTCAATGAGACCAGAGTACGTTTCACTTCGACTTGTATAAATAGGCATTACATATTTCCACCGAACGACAAGTTCAGGTCAGGAGGATACAACACTCAGAAAAAATTTGCTAGCTTTCCATCTGTTAGCTTCCCATTTTCTGATACAAGTCGTGAAACAACTACTCTTCCAGAATCAAATATTCTGATCTCAACATTTTCTTCGCTTCCCTCCCCAAAACCAACCCTTCTCCTTCACTTTTTGACCGAAGCAAGTCTGGAACGGCCATTTCTTGGTTTAGGCCGGATTTGTATAGATTGATCTCTTGAATCTAAAGTACTCCCTTGCAGTACATTGTTTAGGGTTTAAATTTGTTTCTCACCCACACACCCGAAATTACCAAAATCAGCAGAAACCGTTTTCACCCTCAAACAATTGGCGACCACAGTGGGAGATTGATCTTTCGGTTACAACGTCAATTTTCGACCATCGATCTCATGCTTCGACCCAGACATCAAGGCGGTAGAAGCAGGAGATCCGCTCAGGGATCGACGACTCAGTTACCAGACGACTCGATTATCATTCTTGACACTACGAGGGATGACTGGGTACATCCTAGAGGTTAAAAGCGAATGATCCAAACAGGGATCGACGACTATCAGATGAGACGATTGGGGACTTTCCACAATCACGGCGATACCTCCCGTAAAACTCGGTCTTACACCCGAAAGATTCCCTTTTCATCAGGAGACTTGAAAAAACGAGTAAGTATTACCTAGACAAAATACATGGTTTGTTATTTCAAGTTTTCACGGGAATGATGAAACCAATAGCCATGTTATGTTTCACCCCATGTCATCTACCGACACGCAACGCTCACGGTTCCATGGTTTTCCTGGGATGTTTGCGTCACTTGCAATCGTAATCAAGACAACATCATTCCCAAAACAATTCATTCCGAAAGAATAACCCAAAACCCTCAAGGTAAAATTTGTCTATCAACCCAAAAATCCAGGAAATCAAAACCATAAACTAGGCGTCTCATTTGCCTTAAAAAAAAAACCTAAAAATAAGAAGTTTAGAAGACAGAAATACATTCAAGGAAAGTTTTTCTACAATGGCTTGCTCTTCTTAGCAAGATCCTCCTTCGTGCTTTAGAGAGCCGCCCTCTTCAACTTCATCTTCCTGGAAAATTTTTCGACTTCCGCTTCCTGCTTCTTCACCATATCCGCATAAGGACCTTCGACTGTTTCGACCAGCAACTTTTCAACCTCAGAGAAACCTTCACCGAACCAAGGAACATTGAACTCGAAGTTTACACACATGTCACGATGGAACCTCCAGCTCGAGATTACATCCTCAGAAACAGTATTACCGGTCACGTAGCATATGTCATCAATCGAAGACAAAGCTTCCTCCACACGCTTAACCAACGCAAATCGACTAGTAACCTTCTTGGTCGTGGAGATATGTCCGTAGCTTTCCCATATATTGGTGTATAGCGACGCATGTTTGGCTGGCACGCTAAATCACCCGATCAACACATGATCCGGATAAGGAACCAGATATGGAGGGTTGAAAGTGGCGCCCGCGTCTACATCAGCAACCGGCAAGGGATTCCTAACGACAATTGAACATGCGTCCACTGGAGTACTCTCTATTGTCTGAGTCACAACGACGTTTTCATCTCGATAAACATCCATTCCAAGGTCGCCCGGTGCGGCTGCCACAATTGGAGACAAAGCTGTATCACCACCAGTCTCCGTCTCAGGGCCATCTTTAGAAACGGTTTCCCCCTATGATATCACGGATTATATATTTTCCAAAGAGAATGAAAAAAACATGTGGGAGACTCACTGATTCGCTTTCATACTGGCTAGAGGAAGATTCAGCACTGTTGTCGGAAGAACTACTCTCGCCATCACTGAACTCTGAGCTTTCATCCTTTTCGGGCTTCCCATCGCCACCGATAGGCTCAGCACTGCCACCCTCCTTCTCGAGAAGCGATGTTTTCTGAATACTTTCAAGTTTGGTAAAGGCGTTCACACTGCTGAGACCCTAGGCAAGATACAAAGACAGATACTCAGGAACGAAAGAAGGATATACACGATCCAACTAAAGTCAAGAGGAAAATCGCACGTACCCGCATATTGGACGAACTGAAAGTCGGTAGGGCTTTCGGAACTGACTGGGAACCATCTGCACGGATTTTAGATCTTCGCTCCTTCACTTGGGGACTATCTTCATTCGGGCTAAAGGATTTTCGCTTGGGCGAAGAAGGATCCCTCAGCAGTGGATGCTCCGCTAAAATCGCCGGAGAAGGCTTACCGCGACGGTTTTCTACCACATCATTCACGAATCCATAGAAAATGAGAAACTCATCCTTCCAAAATATGTTATATTTGGAGGTTTTTGATGGATTTCGTTCCGCAAGCAGGAAAGGGATACTTTTACCCGACACAAGAACATTAGCATCGAGAACAGTTGGCAAAGAGACTTCTAGAACAACCGGCTGACAAACAAGTGGGACCTTTTGGTTAAAACCCATATGCCGAGCCGCCCTATCGATATTGTAAGAGACTGCTTTGAAAGATCCTCGAAAGAAAGACGGCACATAACCGGGCGTGCAGATTCGCATGAACACTATCTCTCCAACACTCATATCCTCTTTATAAGAAGACAAAGACATGCTCGGAGCAGGAAAAAAGGTACCGATATGAGTTATGGACGCATGCACCGGAGCCCATGGACGAAAATTGACCGTGTGCGAGTTTTCAAGGAATCCAACAAGGTTCGAACCAATCTTTGGGCGCCTATTCGACCAGCGCAGTATCCTAGAGCCACCCCAAGACTCGGGAAGTATGACCAACGGTATTGGAGTATACCTTTCGAAGTTCTCCCACAGCCACGCTTGGAGAAAGGCGGCATGAATATACGAATCCAATTTCATGTAACCATTTGAAGCGCACATGTCCGCGACCATCTGATCCAAGTGTGTATACAGAGAACAAAGAAACAAGCCGCCAATAGGGAGAACGACACCTTTTGCCAATTTTATGGCAAACTTGATAAGTTCATGTCTTATCTCCTTCTTACCCGAGCCGTCATCGAAAATATCTCTAGATAACCAAAGAGCCAAGAACGCCGCGACATGAAGCGTACTATTCTTCTGATTCGGCTTCAACTCATCGGGAAACCACCGAGATACCCACCAGCTATAGAAGCACCTCGTCTCGTTTTCTTTCCGAACGAATCCTTTTGATTTCGCAACTAGAGCGGCGCGCATTTCTTCTTCATCTGTAAACAATTTGACATCGAGGTTTCCTATTACAGGAAGGTTCAGCAACACGGCCACGCTCTCTAAGGAGATAGTCATTTCACCCCACCTGCATATGGCCGTGTGAGTGTCTGGACACCATCTGGAAATAAAAGCAACCAATCCTAGAATATATTGAAGCATTGCGGAAGCCGCGACAACATCAATGATCTTCTCTTTGGTCAAACTGGATTTTACACATTCCTGGCTCATCATGAATCGCATCCATTTCTCAAAGGGACACAACGGACTCACGGAGATTTTAAAGTCAATAGGAGAATCATGATACTCTTTCCTCTGAAGACAAAACCTTATTACACCTCCTGGCCGAACCGACCGGGCCTCTCTTTCACTTTCCGGACCAGTAAGAAGAATCGACACATACTTGGGATGATTTCTCCTAATCGTGGCGGATGTTGTAATGAACTCATCATCTATGTTCGTCTTGGAATTACCAACATCTTTCGGTACGGCAGAAATTTTCTCAAATGACATCCTAACAAAAATTCTCTCACGCTACTTCCACCTTCGAAATAACTACAATGGAACAATACGAAGAGAAATTATTACGGAAAGTGCATGGAAATTATTTTATTAGACACAAGAGATCTATCCTCGATGCAAGCCAATTTGTTTCAAAGTCATAATGCGCATAGGCAAAGAAATAAGGACTGACAGATCCTGCATCACCACCTCATGCCAAGACCATACCCTGCAGCGGGAAATTTGTGCCCGGCCGAGGAGGCGCGCCCCACCATGGGAACCATACACACGGTCACACCAAGAAAAAGTAGTAAACCCTAGAAGCTATGTTTTTGCGTGAAGGTAATGACAATTACCAGCTCATGCATGCCTACTTTGCACGGTAATTGAGGCGGCCAACATCACTACGGTATTCACGCCTAAATGTTACTACAAGTTTGTGCAAAGCATACCTAATGCTAGGATTCATACCAACCCATAAGGACAACATTTCTACAAGTTCATGAAAAGGTACGCCTACAGCTAGGGTTTTCACTAACACAAAAAAAAAAACAAGAAAAGCAAGTTAAAGAGGAAGTGTTGGAAGACATACCTGGGGTTCGCTCGTCCGCTTTACTGTTACCACACGGTCAGAATAAAAAAAATATAGGTGTGGAGTAAAAGGAGAGGCAGGCCCTCCTTTTATAGGCGTGATACTTGGGAGTTTGAATAAGGAAAGGACTTCCTATTTGAGTCAAGTAAGGAAAAGAGGCAACCGGGCCCGCGAAGACCAATCACCATGCCAAAGCCGTCCGCGTCATGACTTGCCGCACCAACACCGACTACTCTCCAAGCCAGTGTCATGATGTTCCCTAACCCAGCCAAGATGATGCATAGCCATAGTAATCCGACGATCTTCATCTCACCACTTCACGGTCTACACCACGAATAGAATCTACGCAAGGATACCAAACACGAGGATCATGGACTCTCCTTACCTCTCGAAAAGGTTAGTTGGAACTTCCTGACCATCTTTCCACGACTTGTCGTTTCGATTTTTGTCCTTTCCCGTCACCATCTTATGCTTACCACACTACAATGCTCCTGTTCCGAGCTAAGCAGGGGACTTTACGTTGATGGTGATTTTTAGTTTAAGGTTAAAATCATAAAACCGCACAACTGACATGACGTCACTATGACCATTAGAACATTTATTGAATCGATCAGCATGCCTACGTAAGAATTACCAGGGCACCTCTTTTTTATGTGTCATGTTCCACAGCAGAACCCTTAACATTGACCGACATCATTTATGCCAAACCCTAATTCTCATGCTACCACGCCAAGGCATGCAAACCATGCCAGCCGCACCATTGTGCCAATGGAAAACCATGCCACCCACATCCCCGCGCCAAGGCATGCCAACCATGCCAGCCGCACCACTGTGCCAATGGCAAACCATGCCAGCCACATCTCCTCGCCAAGGCATGCCAACCATGCCAGCCGCACCACTGTGTCAATGGAAAACCATGACAGCCACATCTCCGCGCCAAGGCATGCCAACCATGCCAGCCGCACCACTGTGCCAATGGCAAACCATGTCAGCCACATCTCTGCGCCAAGGCACGCCAACCATGCCAGCCGCACCACTGTGCCAATGGAAAACCATGCTAGCCACATCTCCGCGCTAAGGCATGCCAACCATGCCAGCCGCACCATTGTGCCAATGGAAAACCATGTCAGCCACGTCTACCGCGCCAAGGCATGCCAACCATGCTAGCCGCACCATACACCAATGGCATGCCAAACCCTTGGCCCCACCATGCCAAGCCAACCACACCTTTCCTTGGACCCAACCATGCTATCCGCACCATGCGCCAATGGCATGCCAAACCCTTGGTCCCACCATGCCAAGCCAACCGCACCTTTCCTTGACCCCACCATGCAAAGCCATCCACGCCATTGTCCTTGGCCCCACCATGCCGGCCTTCGCTATGCGGCTACCAAAACGAAGGTGTGCGACGATCAACGGACACCCTTCCATCCTGGATGCAAATCCTAGTCGTCCAAGGTCGCCAAACAACGCATGGTAACTTTTGGCCCAAAACCCTAGTTTTGGCCACGCCAAACCGCGCGCAAGGCATGGCATGCCACATGTGCCAATGGCATGCCAACCACCTTGTCGCGCCATACCATGTCGGCCTTCCCCATGCGGCTAACAAACCGAAGGCGTGCGACAATCAACGGCCACCCTTCCATCCTGTATGCAAATCCTAATCGTCCAAGGTCGCCAAACAACCTTTGGCCCCAAACCCTAATTTTGGCCACTCCAAACCGCGCCAAGGCATGCCATGCCACATGTGCCAATGGCATGCCAACAACCTTGTCGCGCCATACCATGCCGGCCTTCCCCATGCGGCTACCAAAACGAAGGCGTGCGACGATCAACGGCCACCCTTCGATCCTGGATGCAAATCCTAGCCGTCCAAGTTCGCCAAACAACGCATGGTAACCTTTGGCCCAAAACCTTAGTTTTGGCCACGCCAAACCGCGCCAAGGAATGCCATGCCACATGTGCCAATGGCATGACAACCACCTTGCCGCGCCATACCATGCCGGCCTTCCCCATGCGGCTTCCAAAACGAAGGCATGCGACGATCAACGACCACCCTTCGATCCTGGATGGAAATCCTAGCCGTCCAAGGTCGCCAAACAACGCATGTTAACCTTTGGCCCAAAACTGTAGTTTTGTCCACGCCAAACCGCACCAAGGCATGACATGCCACATGTGCCAATGGCATGCCATCCACCTAGCCGCGCCATACCATTCCGACCTTCCCCATGCGGCTACCAAAACGAAGGCGTGCGACGATCAACGGCCACCCTTTCATCCTAGATGCAAATCCTAGCCGTCCAAGGTCGCCAAACAACGCATGGTATCCTTTGGTCCAAAACCCTAGTTTTGGCCACGCCAAACCGCACCAAGGCATGCCATGCCACATGTGCCAATGGCATGCCAACCACATTTCCACGCAATACCATGCCGTCCTTCCCTATGCGGCTACCAAAACAAAGGCCTGCAACAATCAACTGCCACTTTTTCGTCTAAGATGCAGATTTTAGCCGTTTAAGGTTACCAGCTAACACATGGCAACCTTTGGCCCTAGTTTGGTCGCGCCTAAACAAAGCCAAAACCCTAAATTTTGGCCACTCCTAAAATGGACCATATTAAAGCCATACTGATCATACTTTCATGCCACTGGCTACCAAATGAAAGGTTGCAATAATCAGCGGCTACCTTCCTCTTAAGATGCAAAATCTCGACCGTTGAAGGTCACCACCGAGCCGTCAAGTCTCCCAAGCTGAACTTGCCAGACAACAACAACAACATGCTACATGTTTTCCATGAAAACACTCGAGACATCAACACATGTCACAAACTGGGGGATGCTCATTGGGTATTGGTTTGGCGGTTTACAGCGTGCGGCGTACCTTACGCTCGTTATAAGAAAGTGTCATAAGGATGAGGCGGTTAGTAAATACAGGGAGTAATGGTGAAATGCTTTCTTTTGTGGAACATCAATTCCAAGCGTTACCGGTTACCACCTCCTCTCATTTACTCACCCGTTTTCCATTTCTTAATGAGACCAGAGTACGTTTCACTTTGACTTGTATAAATAGGAATTACTTATTTCCACCGAACAACAAGTTCAGGTCAGGAGGATACAACATTCAGAAAACATTTGCTAGATTTCCATCTGTTAGCTTCATAATTTCTGATACAAGTCGTGAAACAACTACTCTGGTCTCAACACTTTCATCACTTACCTTCCCAAAACCAACCCTTGTCCTTCACTTTGTGACCGAAGCAAGTCTGGAACGGCCATTTCTTGGTTTAGGCCGGATTTGTACAGATTGATCTCTCGAATCTAAAGTACTCCCTTGCAGTACATTGTTTAGGGTTTATATTCGTTTTTTCACCCACACACCCGAAATTACTAAAATCAGCAGAAACCGTTTTCACCCTCAAACACCTGGCAACGACCTTCAGACATATTTGGGAAACACCATTCACCTTAGTCAACATCAAAACCATCTACATTTTTATCCATTTCCATCTTCTTAGTCTATCCATGTGATTTGTTGAATCCGGATATTGATGTACATAGTGCGACTACCTGAGTAGAGCTCCATCACTTATATATGAATTTTAGTTTGCTTGGGGGCAAACTCGTGTACAACAATTGGAATTTCGCATCAGGGTACTTCCTCCTATAGTCAATGACAGTACGCCAACCAAGGAGGTTCTTTAGTGCTATTCCAAGGTTCTGCGTAGATAGTTAGGGTCTGGAGTAAAGGTTGTGTGGGTACATCTCTGGTAAACCCTCCCGAGACTATAACTCGGCCGCTAGGGCCACCTAGGGGTTCAAAGGCTTGTTGCACATGCTAAGTGCAATCGCGATGCCTGCGACTGTGTATTAGGATTTTATTTTCTAGATTAGACTTCCTCGAGGACTAGCAAATAATAAGTTTGGGGTATTTGATTGACACATTTTTGTATCCGATTTGTCTCGATTTTATATATTGTTAGGGCTCATTTTTGTACTTATTATGGTGTTTTATGTTTGTGTAGGTATTTTTTTGCCAATAAACATTTTTGGAAAAACCGGCTCGAAAAGTTATCTAAAGCACCTGGAGGAATTGTTATTGGCACCTATCATTTGGATAAGGGTCACCCTCAGGGCAACCTAAGTACACCAGCTATCGGCACCCCGGAAACTGTTAAGGGGCGACCATCTTCTACATTTGAATTATCAGTTTTGGCGGGAAAATTGGCAGGAGCAAACCAGATTTAGGGTTGAAGATTTGATCGAGTTTTGATGAGATTCAACTACTGATTTTTTTGGGGATTACTAGAATTAACAAAACAGGGGAGATATGGTCATCAAAACTGGTTACGATGGGTTGGATTATTGAATTGAAGCGAAACAAGAAGGACTGTTCTTCTCGGGTCTGTTTGGATTTTGAGATGTTTTTGTGGAGATTAAATCACTAAAATGTGTTGGGCTGGACTTATTAGAACATAACAGAGTTGTTAGGAGTGATTGGGTCGATCGAAATTGACTATATACCCGGATTGAATCCGATAAGGAAAACAGAGCTCGGGTTTTTGTTGGTCCTGATCTGGAAGTTTTATGAAAGAGAAAGGAAATAAGATATTCTGAGAGATTTATTTCTATCACAAGATGGATTCTGAGTGATCTATACATCTCAAGATACGCGTAGAGAATCAAGAGGAGAATGTAAAAGTCTGAGACTTTCTGCTAAAGAAAAGAAGAGATTTAATCGGGATTTTAGGGTTTCTTTGGTGTATAAAATGCGTAGTCGAGTTCCAGGAAAGGTTACGTACACTTTGAGGTAGTTTTAGAGAGCTTTAGAACCGAACAACAAAAAAAGAAAAAGTTACAGGCGAGAGGTAGAAGAAGAACACAGAACAGCGGAAGAAGAAAGTCGCAGAATCCGTGGCCTTTACTTTCATATTCAATACCCTTTGTAACAATTCTTGAAACAAATATATTGAGTTCGCAACAATTTTGTTAAGGTTCTCTGTAACAGTGGTTCTATAACAATTATATTCGTTACAAAACACGTTGTTTTATACCTTTTCATCTTTTTAATAAACTTCTGGGCTATAAATATGTATTTTGAGCAAGTGATTAATATGAGGAGATAAACCCCTTTGCTGAGGAGACGGAGGAAGCTATTTTTCCAATATTTGAGTGGTTATTTTTATTTAATTAATTATTGCAATTCTTTACGATTATTTTCCTTGATGAGAAAACTGATATATTTATTTCTGTTAAATAATTGTGATTTCTTTTTGATAGAGCATGCTTGCCTAGGGTTTTGATGTTCTATGCTTTTGATAAACAGTTGTTATTTATAGAAATCTAATTATTGCAATATATTAGAATCACTTGAATGTATAAGTTGCATGATTATTATTAATTGAATAACATGAAAATTGGAAAATAGTGGAATCCTCAGTCTCAGTATTTTTATAATCTTGAAAACAATTTTAATTCAATTTATTGTTTTAGGCTTAGAATTTAAATCTAGAATCGAACTTTCACAAGTCTTAAACGAACCTATTTCTACAATTATAAAAAAGTCTCATCAATTATGTGCAATAATACTATGACACTGTATAACAATGATTGAGAACAACAGTTTTCTCATCGTTATAGCTGCGGATCTTCAACAACCATGATGCTGAGTTGAACACATTCAGAATCACTGGAGTACTTGGAAGTGACGAAGATTTTGAGTAATGTTGAAGAACCAAGGAAATCAAGCATTTGGATTGAGAGATACAAAGTTCATTTATTTTGTATTCCATATGTATTGATAGTTTTGTCATTAAAATTGACAAAGGGGGAGATCGTTAGAGCACTGCTCGGTCGAACTCGCAACCGTTGCTATCTCAAGCTTGTTGTCAAGTTTAATTGCCAAAACTATAAGTCTTGATTTCTAGTCTACTTATAGGTAAGTCTCGGATTAGGATAGAAAGGGTAGTTGAGCATTATACTTCACGGCGTTCATCGATTAAAGACGAAAAACTACTAAGGGGAGCTTGTGGAACTTCATCAACAAAAGGTATGTGGAGACTTGAACTCATCTATCACTCAAAATTCTATCTACTTTAGCTCCTATTTGAGACAAAAGTCGTATATCTATATAGACTTCAATTATACACATTTGATATTTCGAGTTGAGTTTAACTCGCTTACATATTTCTCGAAATATGTGTTGGTAAGCTTTCGGTTTTACCAAGTTCATTATATATTTTTGACGAAATTCACAAGATGATCATGTGAAAATCACCTGGTAACATCTTATATGATTTGTTTGAGACAGTCATTTGATGTAGACTCGGAATGTTTCGTATTGATCATTCGATCACTTGAAAATTGCTTTGAAGCTAATAGTTTGTGTGAGACAGTTATTGTCGATCTTCCGAGAATATTTCAATGGTTGAAATAAGAGTTTAGAACAATTGGATATAAGCATAGTATGCGTACTTGCATATATGTAAAATCCAAGTCCGGGAACCATGGTATGCCTACCCGTACACGTACTGGTTGGTTTAGTGAAAGTCTGGGAACCTTGTACGCATACCGGTACGCGTGCTGGCATGAGGTTCAGGTCCTGGAATTTCTGCTGAGTTTGGAAGGTATGTGTACCAGTTCGCGTACTGGCGAACCAAACTTAGTCCGGCTACTTAAGTATGCGTACCCGTTTGCATACTTGAGTGGGTTATGGTCTAAAATCAGTTTTTTCATGAACCAACACATTTATATAATAAGGAATGCAATCTTTTGCAAATCGTAGCTATAATGTTCATGAATTGATTCGAGTGAATCAAAATATATTTTGCTTTAATTGTGTCTTGTATACTTCTATGAGAATATAAACAATTGAACAACTCTATAACTAGTTTCATTTGAGTCATTTGAACTAGTTATGGTAAAGATGTATAAGGTTGATATGAAAGTGTTCATATGGATAACTTCGGTTAACTATTGTTGAGACAACAAGGTGCATATATTTAGGTACGGTTACTCATATCTAAATGAAGTCACTTTTCGTTTGTGTGTAACAAGCTAAGTTCGATCTAACGGTTGAAAGATATAATCTTGAGTCTAATCAGGTTTTCATCTAACGGTGAATATTGAATGCTTTGTTACCAAGGTAGCATTGATTGCAAACCCTGATTCGAAGACTATATAAAGGAGAACTCTAGCAACATGGAAACCTAATCCCAACACCTCCTGTGTGATAGTAGTTGCGACTAGAGTCGATTCTCCTTTAACCTTAGGTTTTTCACGAAACCATGTAGCTTAATTACTTGAAGGCTTCATTGGGATTGTGAAACCATGTAGGTTAAGGATTGAATGTATACAAGTTATTATGTTGTTGAATTCGGGAATCAAGCGTATGTGTAATGAATTCTTGTAATTTGTTTATCCATATCATGTAAGAGCTTTGTCACTAAAATTGAAAAAGGGGGAGATTGTTAGATCATAGCTCGGTTGAACCCACCAAGCGTTGGTCTGTCAAGTTTGGTTTTCATATTTTAGAGAATCAAAACTCATTTAAAGAGTCGTTTGATTATGTACTAGAGTCAACTTCGTATAGTTTAGCTTGAAAGTATTAGGATATGAGACATTACAAGTATTGCGAAGACTTGAAGAAGTGAAGAAGTAAGAAGCTACACCGACAACATCATCCTTCCACTTGAGGTTAGTGATATTTGACTTGAACTGTTTCATTCCCTAATGTATCTTTCAAGTTATGCATATTGAAAACAAAACTGCGAAGCATGAACACTCTAGTTAGACATAGTATTAAGGAATACAATATGAGGTTTATTGCTTAACCATTAAACTTTGTAGATAAGACATCGACATAATGGTTTAAATGCTATTGTGATTATGTATGGGTATGAGGTGAGGATTTCATCCTAGGAAACAATGTCTTACATGTGTTTCAAGGAACTAAATTCATGAACTTGTTTTGTGGATCGAAAAGGAAATCGCCAGGCGTTATTGGTATTGTTATTCATTGCATATCTTGTGAACAACCAATATGTGTGATTAATATAACCGCTCATGACTTGTTTGTGTTCTTGGTAAAACTATTCACAAAGGCCTGAGTTTTGTATTGGTATGACTTTTATTAGTGAAACCGATCTTAAGTAATCACCTGAGATGGTATGATCGATTTTGTGTTATTGGTAAGACCGACTCTGGGTAAAGGGGAACCGATCCTAGTAAGATGTGTAACCTATCACAAAGGGGAATCGATCCTTGTATGAGGTGCAACATGTTTTAGCAGAAAGGGGAACCGATCCTATCGACATGTGTAACACGTTTTTAGGAAAAGGGGAACAGATCCTATGGACATGTGCAACACATTCAATTTAGATACCATATACATGTGGGGAACCGATCCTAGTGTCTAGTCAACCGAATTTTGGAAAGCTAGTGTGAGTATGCACAATACTCACTTGGAGGTAGAACCGAAACTTGTTTTGGTAGAACCGTGAAACCCATGATTTGTGATTGAGTGCTTGATTAATCACATAATTCTTGAAATTTAGATGAACCAATTCTAAACTTGTTTGGAAGTGTTGCAAATCGGTTTTAAGGTTGTAAGCATGAAAGAGGACTTACGAAGTAAGGATGTCGACATACTTTGAACATGTGCGGTAACGCTTATCTTTAATTGTTCAAAGTTATTCCTTAATATCTAAAGGAAGAAAATCCCAGGATCGAAACATAAATAAGTTAAGAATCTTTTATTTAAGGTTTTTAATTTTATTTTAGGAAAATGAGAATTAGTAATGTGCATTTACTAGTTGGAGATTTTCCAAAGATATTTTCGGTCAATATTTTGGACAAAGCATTTCCAGGAATTATGGAAACCGAATTTGGAATATATTTGCATATATTGAGAATGTTTTCGGTTTTGGAAATTCCTTGGTGTCCAAACTTCCTTGTATATAAATACTTGAAGTTTTCATTTCTAGCAAACTAATCCTTAAAGTCTTCTTTGGGATTGAGAAGCTCTATTAGTACCGTTGATGGGAAACTAGATAATTGCGGTTTATCTTGTGTTTTCGATTGATTTGATTGACTAACGGTGGTTGAACTTTGATTGCACCTAGTTTGTTTATGCTTGAGAATCTTTTCTTCTGATATAAGATTCACTCAAACTATATCGAAGTTTCGACAGGGATCTTTAGAGTGTTTGTAGATCGAAAGACGTCTTGTGATAATCCATTGTTAACAGACTCTATTCTGTGCATGATTGATCACAAGAGATTCAAGTTGTTATGTGCATGCATTTATTGAAGATCTAAGAATATTTGAAGACAAAGAAGATATTGAAGATTTCTGATTTGGGGTTCATAATCTTTGGTGTGCACAATACTTGTTTCGGTATAGAGGATCCAACTATAATCGGTTTATCCTTGTGGTAGATTAGATTGATTAGTTCTGTAGATCGGCATCAATATAATTCTTTGTGATTAAAAGTATTAATTGCAAAATCTTAACAATTATCTTTGATAGTTGATCATAAGATAGATCTAAGAACCTGACGAAGGAGTTTATTGAGATAAACAAAAGATCCTTTGTCGAATTCACATCACTTGGTTGAAAAGAGTTGCTACCAAACAGATTTGTTGTTCCTTTACTGTTTGGAATACGAACCAAAGGAATTGTTCCAAGTTCGTGACTTATTCATAAGTTGGAGGCGTGGGAATACAGACGGCACTAGGTGAACTATAGGTTTAGTTGCTTGGTCTCAACTATACGAAGTTGGTTTGATTTTGTATAGCGGCTTAATCCTGAGAGTATTCAATTTTGGACAAGGTACCGGAGTTTTTCTGTATTTGAGGTTTCCTCGTTAACAAAATCTTGATGTGTCTTTTACTTTTCTATTTCCGAAATTATAATTATTTTTATTATAAGTAGAAGTAAAATACACAACGTTAATTCCTATTTACTTGATAAGTAATCCTATTGTGTTTGGTTAAGTCTAAACATTTTTATCAAGTAAACATACTTCGTTGTTGTATTGTCTCGATCTCGTATCCATAGACGATCACACGAAGTGTGAACCGATTAGTTGCATTGTCTCGACTCAGTCCATAGATAATCATTTTCGGAGAAAGGACTTATAGGTAGGAAAAGTTTTAGATTGAGGTATATTTGGGTACCCTCGTCTTTTCAATTGGTATCAGAGCAGGCAAACACGAAAAGATCTAACAATCTGTGTTTGGTGCAATCCAACCTATAAGAAATTGAATCTAATGTCGATTCAGTTAACGCAATGACAGGATTTGATTACTTTAAAAGATCGTGGTGGAAAACACGTATGAAGTATGTAATACTCTTATTCCTAAACCTGTTAGGAATTATGCTTATGTATGTCTTGAGTGACTTACATAATCATTTGGCTATCATAGGATTGTATATCATTATATTAAGTAACAATGATAGAATAGCCTATGAGACAAGTCGTATCTTGAAAATGCATAAGATTCTGCTCAAAAATTTTATGAACATCGGCTATTGTGTTATGGAAAAATTAGGAATCTTAAATATATTTTGGATGGCCTACCAAAGTATATACATGTACATTATCAGATCAAGGACTGTCAATGTTTCGCTTTCTATGATGCGGTTTTCAAAAATATGTGATCCTACAAGGAACGAGTTTTCAGTTAATAATTTTATTAACAATGGTTTGCTTCATACACCTCACAACTGTTTTAACGAAGCAAGTGATCTTTTGAAATATTACCGGGTTTATGATTCTGATGGTATCTTTAACAAATATCATATCTTGTTCAAATTTATCTATGTATACTCTAGTAGAAAATTCTTGAATATACTTCAAGTAATATTATCAAATTCTGGTAATAAAAGAGTAAACATACTTTTGGACAAAAACATGGAATCAATTAGAAATAAAGACCCAGTCCATGAAAAACTGGTTTTCCAAAAGAAAGACCTAGATAGAAAATCGGAATTGTTTCCCCACAAGCCTTGGTTTCCGATTTTGTTAATATTTCCTAAAACTAGTTATTTCCGGCTTTTGATATCAAGTCTTCCTATAAAAGATAATCTCTTGCTATGTGTTCATACATATTGGGGAAGATTGATCAAAACCTTAACTAGGGTTTTTCATATTTTCACAAGTATGGGAAAAAGGAAATCAAGAACCAAATCCTCTAATAATCGGATCAGGATTGAAGATATTGATAAAATCATATTTCCTAACAGTATTGATAGCAATCATGGTTTCGCTAGTTTTGTTGATAGCTCTTGTTTTAGGAAATACGAAATTCTCAAGAGAATGGATTTTACCACTAAAAAGAAATTTGATCCAGATGTCCAAGATAAGGATTATGTGAAGTTTATTCAAGATCGAAACTGGGAAAACTTTTTGGTTTTGAAAAATATTCACCTTATATGGTAAGAGTTTTTTATGCAAAAATCCATAATATTGATCATAAAAAACTTTCCTTTGTTACTCTTGTTGGTCGAGGAATCTACTATGTTGATCGTAAGATAATATCTAATGCTATTGATTACAATGAGGAATGTGGTAACTTGATTACCGGAGTTGAAATTGAACACGATACCATTTCAACACATCTCACTGGAAGATCAACATAATGGGAAAATGGTAGATTACCAACAAAAGATGTACCCTTCCACCTAAGGGTATTCGGTAAACTTGCTTTAGATACCCTATTTGCAAGTACAAGAGATAAGTCAGTTTGGGATAAATATTTTGCAGCATTCGTCTATTTCCTGCTGAAAGGAGACCTTCAAATTGATATTTGTTGAACCATTGTCAGTCAAATGATAAAAATCTCAGATTCTATAGCTTCCCCAGGAATAAAGAGGCATATAGGCTTTCCCTGTATAATTACAGAGATTTGCAAATTCATCTCAGGAGATGAAATCGATGATATGAGAAGCATTACGGCCGTCTCTAATAAGACTATGGGTTAAATGATTAGAGGACAATCCAGTAATAAAATGGGTGTTAAAATAATTTCACCAAATTCCTACAAAAAGTCTCTTCTTGTTCATCTTGAAAATCTTGGTAAACAGCTTGACTGTTTTCAAAAACAGTTGGGCTTTGCTGCTCAAAAAGATGCAGAAACTCTTAAAGGAATCCAAAATTTTGAATCAGAGTTTTGGGATCAAGAATAAAAAATTGAAGAAGAGCGACAAAAAGCACTTGATCCCAAGGAATGTTCTTCCCAATGATTAAGTTAAAAAGGAAAAATAGACGATAGTTTTTTATTATTACAATAATTGTATTAGGTCTATTTTATGAATAAAACCTTTATTATGAATAAAATTATCTGATTTATAGTTTTTCTTGTGATAGTTTTTGATTTACATAGCCTATGCTTGAATTCTTTATTATTTCTATGTATGTTTATGGGATGTTTGATTTCGGTTTTATTACCTTGATATTCGATCTCATAATGTTTTGAACCCTTATGGTTTGGGTGACTTTATGATTTAGCAGGATTAAGTTCTTTTTAGAGCATTGCTTGGTCAAAATCGCATGCATTGCTATCTCAAGCATGTTTTTCAATGTTAGTGATCAAAACTATAAGTCTTGATTTCTAGTCTATTATAGCTAAGTCTCGGACTAGGATAGAAAGTGTAGTTGAGCTCAAGGACTTCATGGCGATTCATCATACAAGTAGAATAAATACTCAAGGAACCGGTGGAACTTCTCAACAAAAAGGTATGTGAAGACTTGAACTTATCTGTCACTCAAAATTCTATTTACTATATATCCTACTCTTTGAGACAAGAAGTCGTATGCTATATATATAGACTTGGATTATACACATTTGGTATTTCGAGCCGAGTATACGTCGCCTATCTATATCTCGAAATATGTGTTGGTAAGCTTTTCTCTTCGATAAAGTTTAACTTTACCATGTGACGAAAGTCATGATATGTTTCAATCATCTTGAAAATTGCTTTGACGAGAAATGGTGTAACAACTATATAACGTCCTATAAGAATGTTTCAACGATTGAAATGAGAGTTTAGATTACATAACCATTGGTGACATAAGCATTATTGTGGAAACACATTTATGTATAAGTCTTATTCCTTGAACCAAAGTTTGCGAAATTTGTTGATCAAAAGAACCGGAAGAATGGCGTGAGCCAAGTCCGCGAACTGTCGAAGTTCACATACCCGAGAATTTGTGCTGGAGTTGACAAACTACTTGCGTGAAGCTAAGTCCGCGAACCAGCGAAGTTCTCAAACCCGAGAATTTCTGCTGGAGTTTGTAAACTCTGCCCGGTAACTTAAGTCCGCGAACCTAGTCTGCGAACTTGATAAGGGTATATATTTGAAGATGATTTCTGAACTTAAACTTAAAAATACTAAGGAATGCAGTTTGCAAACCGTGGCTATAAAAGTTCATGAACCGATTCGAGTGAATCAAATCATCTTTGCTTCAACTGTGTCTTGTGTAGTACATAATATTTCCTTGAAATTGAAAAACTCTCTAACTAGTTCATTTGAAGTCATTTGAACTAGTTATGGTGAAGAAGAACATGGTTGATATGAAATGCTCATATGGCTAACCTTTGGTTAACTATTGTTGAACCAACAAGTGCATACGTTTGGGTACGGTTAAAAAACCTAGAAGCGTGCATTGTCAAGTGTGTATAACAAGCTAAGTTTTCGATCTAACGGTTGAGAAATATTAGCTTGAATCTAAATCAGGTTTTCATCTAACCGTGGATATTGATTGCTTTGTTACCAAGGTAACCTAATTGCAAACCCTGATTTGAAAGACTATATAAAGGAGACATCTAGTATTGTGCAAAACTAATCCCCACACCTTACGTGTGATACTAGTTTGCGTGCTAGAGTCGTTTCTCCTTTAACCTTTGGTTTTCTTCTTTTAAAACCAGGTTAACGACTTAAAGACTTCATTGGGATTGTGAATCCAGAACGATACTACTTTTATCGTGGTTGTGTGATCTGATATTGCATCTTCTATCGTACGAGTACAATCATATTGATTGGCTTGAGATTGATATCTCTGATAGGCAAGATATAAAAAGTAATCACAAACATCTTCGTCTAATTGTTTGTGATTCCGCAACATCTTGTTTCGCTACCATGCGATTAAGATTGTTGTGAGGTGATTGATAACTCTAGGCTGTTCTTCGGGAATATAAGACCGGATTATCAATTGGTTCCTGTTCATCTTGATTATTATCAAAAGACGGAACAAAACCTTTAGGGTTTATCTGTGGGAGACAGATTGATCCTTTGATAGACTTGTCTGTGTGAGACAGATTTTTTTATTTTCAAAGCCTGCGATTTTGGGTCGTAGCAACTCTTAGTTGCGGGTAAGATCAGCTAAGGGAATCAAGTGCGCAGTATCCTACTGGGATCAGAGGCGTCGGGAGTATAACTGTACCTTGGATCAATGGAAGACTGATTGGGGTTCAACTATAGTCCAGTCCGAAGTTAGCTTGGAGTAAGCTAGTGTCTGTAGCGGCTTAATACAGTGTGTGTTCAATCTGGACTAGGTCCCTGGTTTTTCTGCATTTGCAGTTTCCTCGTTAACAAAATTTCTGGTGTCTGTGTTATTTCTATTTCCGCATTATATTGTTTTATCTTTATAATTGAAATAATACAGGTTATGCGTTTTGATCATCAATTAGAATAATCCAACCTTTGGTTGTTGATTGTCATTGATTGATCCTTGGATATTGGTCTTTGGTACCGTCCAAGTTATTCCTTGTGTTTGATTAAAGACTCGCTAATTTCTATTAGCTTGAGTAAATCAAAACAAGAGAGAGATATTAACTCCTTGAGATACTTTTACCTAGATTGAGTCTGACTGTCAAGTTGATTCTCTAAAACGTATTTCAGAGTTAGTCCATACAGATTGCTAAGCAAAATATTGGGTGGTGTTGTTTGACCCCCGCTTTTTCAATTTGTATCAGAGCAGGCAAACACGTTAAAGACCTCATAAGTTTGTGTTTGTAGCGATCTTATTATGGACGAGACTATCTCTAATAACGTACCGGTTCAGAAATTACTAGATGATTCTAAAAGCTTGGATTCACCTGAGAGAACTGTCACATCTAAGTCAATATCTAAACATTCTCTTGATGTAAAAACTGTTGATTGGGAAACTCTCCTAGAAGAACAGTTGGATGAACTTTCTGATGAAGGTGATTCAGATATTGATAGAGATGTTGATGAGGAAGTCTCAGAGTATGTTAAGTTTTTGGATTCGTGGAATATGAAGAAGATTACAACTTCCCATGTCTCACCTCTTCTGACTCCTCTCTGTCGAGAAAACAAGAAATTGAGAAGATGTCAGGAAGGTGTTTATTTTTTGAATCGTTCTAATGAATCGATCCTCAAGGATTCTGAGGAAAACCTACGTATGAAGTCACGTGAATGTGATAATCTTTATCAAAAGTAATTTTTGTTGGAAGAGAAACTTGCAGAATCTGAAGCAAGGTTTAACTCTCAACAAATTAGTTTTGATGACAGAGAAAGTGCTTGTCTCGCTCGAGAAAAATGCCTTGAGGCTGGTTTAGCTGCTGCTCTTGATAAAATCAAGATGTTGGAAGATGACTTGAAAAAGTTCAATACTAGTTCAAGAAAATTAACCACTATGCTAGGAGAAAGTAAAAATCATCGTGATACGCGAGGATTGGGATATAAAGGAATAGATGCTCCAAGTATTAGAAAAGATGTAAAATTTGTCAAGGCTAGTGATTTTTCTCAACAAAAGGTTTCCAATGATGGAAAAAGTGAAGTACCTTCACCGGCAATTAAGGTTCGAAAGAGCAAAGTATATCAACCTCCAAAGTTAGCACACACATATCGAGGTAAGAACATTCCTTATGTTTGCCACTATTGCAGAAATAAAGGTCACCTGGAAAGGAGATGTCGTTTCCGTATAAGGAATGAGAAACTTCATGATGTTCTTGTTTGGGTATCACAAGAAGTTGTGAAACCAAGATCATAGTTAGGATTGATCCTCTTAACGTTACAGGTTGTATTGTCCAACCTTTAGGCAAGGGAATCAGTGCTATGATAAACCTAGATTTGCGTATAAACGTCGTACGAATCCTTTTCACAATCGTAATGGTTATCAAAAGGATAACTTCGTAAAGACGAAGACAAGATCCGATGCTCCCAATTGGAGAAATACTAACTTGCAGAAGAATAGTCAATCCAATTCTCTTCCGAAAATTCTAGAAGAGAGTAATGGGAAGAAGGTTCCAATTGTTCCTAAACGCACTCAGAAGTGGATACCAAAGAAAGTCGATGATGTTTTGAGTGTGAAAAGGAATGATATCCCAGAAAATTCCATGACTATGGAGAAGGCAATATCCATGATGTTGGAACTTAACAAGTTTTTTGCAAAAATGGAATTGGATGTGAAAGGTTAAAAGCGATCTCTTTCATGATAATCCAAAGGTCACTTGTGGTGAGCAAGACATTGTTCACCCCAACACAACTTGATTGTGTTGTAAGTGCATCCTCACCAAGGAATGCCATGTTATGTATACAGTGAGGGAAGCACGAGAATTGGGGCACAAATATTATGTTCGGTAAGGCTGTAGAATTCTACTGGATTCTTCTAAAAAGGTATGTCTCTAAAACTGAGCAAGATTTGTGTTTTTATGATCCATGTACCTTGATTATTGTTCATTTCTACCTAACTTGATATGTGTTTAAGGTTCTTAAACATTTAGGTTTGAAAATAGTAGTTCGAGATGTTTGGACTCCATGGTACACATACCTGGTATGCTTACCATCTTTTAAAATCAAAATCCAGGGGTTTAAGTTCGCGGACTTGAAAATTCGTTTGCAAACCCGTATGCATATTTTCCCGTAGACGTCGATATTCGGTCGACTTGTTTTGGCCGTAACTTCTTCGTCTGAACTCGGAATGAACTCATTCTTTTTGAATTCTATTCCTATTTGAATTCTCTTCAAAATGAAGATGAGAATTATTGATTTTGGATGAGTTAAGATTAATATTTGTCATGTCTCTTGTTTTCAGTGTTTTGCTCGGTTTCGTCGCACTTGTTCCAATTCTCTTGGACTTGGGCACTTGGATTATTGGAGTAATACTATTCTAATCTCATTAGTAGCCTTAAAAAGAATGTTTTTTGTGAATCACAAAGAAGGAAGTTCAAGAATTGGTTGTAGTATGCATTGCTATGGGATTCTTGAATGTTCACAATCATTTTATGTGAACTATGGTGTGCATAGTCGTTAATGACTTTGTATGTTCTTGTTTGTTAAGAAAACCTTTTATACGCCTTTGGTAGATATTCTTGGTGTGAATCCGGGGGAAAAAGGTTGATTCTACCCTCTAGGGACAAATCATCTTATATGTGCATTACGAGTTTGTCTTGATGCCTAGTAAATCTTCGGATGAGAATTTATTTCTTGTTTTGTTTAGAAGAATAACTAGAGTTTGGAATAACAATTATTGTGTTTACACATAGCTATGTCCAACGATTTCATCTTCATGTTTCTAGATTTATTGGTTTAAATTCTAAAATATTTGGAGGATGATATATCTTATGTTGAGCACTATACAACCAAGTTGATTTATTAGCTTAGTTGGTGTTCCGTGAGATATGTTATGTCGAGCATATTGAACTAAATTAATCATCTTGTTTGATTATTTAGTTATTGCTCCGTAAGTATTCTTATGTCGAGCAAACCAATTGACAATTAAATTGATTACTTTTGTAATTAGTTTTGTTGTGTATTCCAATTAGATTAATTATGGGTTCTCTTGTAATTAATCAAGTTGAGTACTTTCGTGTCTCCATAAGTTTTCTTATGTTGAGCACAAACAATTGAATTGATCACTTTTTGTGTTTAATTTGATTGCGTATTCGATCAAAATAGTTATGGGTTTACTTGTGATTAATTTGATTGAGTTTTTGGATATAGAAAATCATTCTTATGGTTTTTGGTGTCCAATAAAAATCCTTCTTTTCTTTTGAAATCAAGGTCGCTCTTGTTGTTCTTTCGGGAATGACATCAAATGCGGGAGAGTTCTTTTGAACTTTTGCTTAATGGTCATATCTTGAGGGGTGTGCGGTTGTGGATTTTTAGAGGGGTTATCTTGTATCTTTAAACTCCTTGATGAATGCATTTAGCTTCGGCTTTATGTTTGCATTTAAATTAGTTGGTATGTATTTTTTTCCTTTTTTCATGAAATGTCTCTCTCCGAAATTTCATTATGATCCCGTTCTTGTACCTTTGCCAATTTTATTGACAAAACGGGGGAGAATTAATATGTAGTTCACACTACAAATACATATGGTTTTCGGATCATTGTGTAAGGGGGAGTGGTTTCCATGTGATATGGAGTATTGACTAAGGGGGAGTGATACATATCACCATAGTATTATTGTTGAAGTTGTGATACAATTGAACTTTGACGTTGTGTAATAATACTATGACACTGTATAACAATGATCGAGAACTATGTTTTTTCATTGTTATAGCTACGGATCTTCAACATCGGTGATGCTAAACTTACAACCTTTGGGATCATTCGAGTACTTGGAAGTGACGAAGATTTCGAGGAATGTTGAAGATTAGACACGTGGAATAGGAGCTACTAAAGTTTCTTTATCTTTTTTGTATTCCATATGTATTGATAGTTTTGTCACTAAAATTGACAAAGAGGGAGATTGTTAGAGCATTGCTCGGTCGAACTCGCATGCGTTTCTATCTCAAGCATGTTTGTCAATGTTAGTGATCAAAACTATAAGTCTTGATTTCTATTCTATTATAGGTATGTCTTGGACTAGGATAGAAAGTGTAGTTGAGATCAAGGACTTCATGGCGATTCATAATACAAGTAGAAGAACTATTCAAGGAACCGGTGGAACTTCTCGATAAAAAGTTATGTGGACACTTGAACTTATCTGTCACTCAAAAGTTTATCTACTCTATCTCCTAATCTTTGAGACAAGAAGTCGTATGCTATATATAGAGAGACTTGGATTATACACACTTGGTATTTCGAGCCGAGTGTACCTCGCCTATCTATATATCGAAATATGTTTTGATAAGCTTTTCGCTTCGATCAATTTTATCTTTACCATGTGACGAAAGTCATTATATGTTTCAATCATCTTTAAAAGTGCTTTGAAGAGAAATGGTGTAACAACTATATAACGTTCTCTAAGAATGTTTCAATGATTTAAATGAGAGTTTAGATTACATAACCAA
Source organism: Papaver somniferum (assembly GCF_003573695.1). Taxonomy (NCBI): domain Eukaryota; kingdom Viridiplantae; phylum Streptophyta; class Magnoliopsida; order Ranunculales; family Papaveraceae; genus Papaver; species Papaver somniferum. The sequence continues at coordinate 64,302,027 of NC_039365.1, forward strand.
TGGTGGACATAAGCATTATTGTGGAAACACATTTATGTATAGGTCTTATTCCTTGAATCAAAGTTTCCGAACTTTGTTGATCAAGAGAACCGGAAGAATAGCGTGAGCCAAGTCCGCGAACTGTCGAAGTTCTCAAAACCGAGAATTTCTGCTGGAGTTGACAAACAACTTCGATGAAACTAAGTCCGCGAACCAGCGAAGTTCTCAAACCCGAGAATTTCTGCTGGAGTTTGTAAACTCTGCCCGTAACAGTCCGCGAACCTAGTCTGCGAACTTGAGAAGGTTATATATCTGAAGATGATTTCTGAACTTAAACTTAAAAAGACTAAGAAATGTAGTTTGCAAACCGTGGATATAAAATTTCATGAACCGATTCAAGTGAATCAAATCATCTTTGCTTCAATTGTGTCTTGTGTAGTACATAAGATTTCCTTGCAATTGAACAACTATCTAACTAGTTCATTTGAAGTCATTTGAACTAGTTATGGTGAAGAAGAACATGGTTGATATGAAATGCTCATATGGCTAACCTTTGGTTAACTATTGTTGAACCAACAAGTGCATACGTTTGGGTACGGTTAACAAACCTAGAAGCGTGCATTGTCAAGTGTGTATAACAAGCTAAGTTTTCGATCTAACGGTTGAGAAATATTAGCTTGAATCTGAATTAGGTTTTCATCTAACGGTGGATATTGATTTCTTTGTTACCAAGGTAACCTAATTGCAAACCCTGATTTGAAAGACTATATAAAGGAGACATCTAGTATTGTGCAAAACTAATCCCCACACCTTAGTGTAATAATAGTTTGCGTGCTAGAGTCGTTTCTCCTTTAACCTTTGGTTTTCTTATTCTAAAACCAAATTAATGACTTAAAGACTTCATTGGGATTGTGAATCCAGATCGATACTACTTTTATCGTAGTTGTGTGATCTGATCTTGCATCTTCTATCGTACGAGTACAATCAGATTGATTGGCTTGAGATTGATATCTCCGGTAGGCAAGATATAAAAAGTAATCACAAACATCTTCGCCTCATTGTATGTGGTTCCGCAACATCTTGTTTCGCTACCATACGATTAAGATTGTTGTGAGGTGATTGATAACTCTAGACTGTTCTACGGGAATATAAGACCGGATTATCAATTGGTTCCTGTTCACCTTGATTATTATCAAAAGAAGGAACAAAACCTTTAGGATTTATCTATGGGAGACAGATTGATCCTTTGATAGACTTGTCTGTGTGAGACAGATTTGTTTATTGTCAAACCCTGCGATTTTGGGTCGTAGCAACTCTTAGTTGTGGGTGAGATCAGCTAAGGGAATCAAGTGCGCAGTATCCTACTGGGATCAGAGGCGTAGGGAGTACAACTGTACCTTGGATCAGTGGGAGATTGATTGGGGTTCAACTACAGTCCAATCCAAAGTTAGCTTGGAGTAGGCTAGTGTCTGTAGCGGCTTAATACAATGTGTGTTCAATCTGGACTAGGTCCCGGGGTTTTTCTGCATTTGCAGTTTCCTCGTTAACAAAATTTCTGGTGTATGTGTTATTTCTATTTTCGCATTATATTGTTTTATCTTTATAATTTAAATAATTCAGGTTGTGCGTTTAAATCATCAATTGTAATAATCCAACCTTTGGTTGTTGATTGTCATTGATTGATCCTTGGATATTGGTCTTTGGTACCATCCAAGTTATTCCTTGTGTTTGATTAAAGACTCGCTGATTTCTATTAGCTTGAATAAGTCAAAACAAGAGAGAGATATTAACTCCTTGAGATACTTTTACCTAGATTGAGTCTGACTGTCTAGTTGATTCTCTAGAAAGTATTTCGGAGTTAGTCCATACAGATTGCTAAGCGAAATATTGGGTGGTGTTGTTAGACCCCCGATTTTTCAGTTCTATCCCATGTTGGTAGCCTTTATCCAAGGATCATGAGGGGTTCTGATAGAAACAATATGTGAAAAAGTCAAAATATGTTGAATCGGTTTTGGTTTAGCATAAAAGTATATGTGTTTCGAGGGTTTTCAACTTTTGCTTGCAACAGTTAAAAACCGGTTTTCAACCTTTCTATGGTAAAGGTTGGTTGTTTTTATTCTTTTGTTTTGCATAAGGATGACAACATAATGATATTTCGATATCAATTCTCCCTAGAATAAGATGCAAACATATTGGAGAAGAGGATGTCAAATTTGAGGTAACAATCTTGTTAGTTAATTGGTTTCCTGTTTAAGAGAAGCCTGATTTTATTTCATATATTTATTGCTTTTGCTTAACAAAATTACGGTACAATTGATGTTTTATTCCATTATGTGTGCATGGATGTGTGTGTAATTCAATTGTTTCCGGTTAAGAAAAACTATTTTTATCTTGCTTTATTGTGTGGTATCAATTGTTTAGGCTTACAAAATTTCGGTGCAATTCCGATGCTTTAATGACTATGTTGTTTCAATTGCTTCCGGTTGAGGTGAATAATTTTGCAAGTTGATTTATTTTGGTTTGTATGAATTGTTTATGGCTTAATGAAAGAAAAGGTTTACGGGATGAATTGTTTAGTCCAATTCGATTCCGTATAAGAGAAACTAAGTTAATTCTGATCTTAGTTAGACTTATCAAAGTGGAGGTTTTAGTTATTTAAGTTTAATCGAACGCCTTAACAACAAATGCCAGTTAACTAACCTAGTACTTGTCTTGTTTAAAACTAAAGGTCTAAGTTATATGGATAATTAGAACCTGACGAGAAAACTAGAGTTATCTTTATTTTGGTTTTATCGAATAAAGTGATTGTATTTATACAATCGGTTTAGAAAAGGAACTAAGGTGATTAGTTGATTTTTGGTTTGCTAAACTATTAGGGAAAATTGCTTCGGGAAATTGTTTCCTTGGTAACATATCAAAACAAAATTACTTTGTAGTTTCGGTTTTGATATTGGTTATCGAAAATGGTGTTGGAACCCTCGTGCTTCACTCTATAGGTTGCAAGTCTATTTTGAGATTTGTAAGATTCTTTTCGGTTTGTCCTTTATTTTTTCGTTTCTTTGTCATTTTGTGACAAAAGGGGGAGAAATATATGGAGTAAACAAGTGATGCTGGCATTGATTTATATTGATTGGTATCACTAAGAAAAAGGACATTTATGCTTAAACGTTTATCTAACGAAAGAGTGAAAGCATAGACTAGGGGGGAGTAACATATCATTAGAAAGGGAATAACAAAGACGTGCGGATTGATAAAATATACCTATCTTACCTTTAGGGAGAGTAATATTCTTTGTTATTATAATGTTAACGGCGGAATTTAAGGATTGAATGTATACAGGTTATTGTGCTGTTAAATTCGTGAATCAAGCTTATGTGTAATAAATTCTTGTAATTTGTTTATCCATATGACGTAAGATTTTTGTCACTAAAATTGACAAAGGGGGAGATTGTTAGATCATAGTGAAAAAGTTGGGGTCTAACAACACCACCCAGTATTTCGCTTAGCAATCTGTATGGACTAACTCCGAAATATTTTCTAGAGTATCAACTAGACAGTCAGACTCAATCTAGGTAAAAGTATCTCAAGGAGTTAATATCTCTCTCTTGTTTTGATTTACTCGAGCTATTAGAAATCAGCGAGTCTTTAATCAAACACAAGGAATAACTTGGATGGTACCAAAGACCAATATCCAAGGATCAATCAATGACAATCAACAACCAAAAGTTGTATTACTCTAATTGATGATCTAACGCACAACCGGTATTATTTCAATTATAAAGATAAAACAATATAATGCGGAAACTGAAATAACACATACACCAGAAATTTTTTTAACGAGGAAACCGCAAATGCAGGAAAAACCCTGGGACCTAGTCCAGATTGAACACACACTGTATTAAGCCGCTACAGACACCAGCCTACTCCAAGATAACTTCGGACTGGACTGTAGTTGAACCCCAATCAGCCTCCTACTGATCCAAGGTACAGTTGTACTCCCTACGCCTGTGATCCCAGCAGGATATTGCGCACTTGATTCCCTTAGCTGATCTCACCCACAACTAAGAGTTGCTACGACCCAAAATCGCAGGCTTTGACAATAAACAAATCTGTCTCACACAGACAAGTATATCAAAGGATCAATCTGTCTCCCACAGAAAACCCTAAAGTTTTTGTTCCGTCTTTTGATAATAATCAAGGTGAACAGGAACCAATTGATAATCCGGTCTTATATTCCCGAAGAACATCCTAGATAAATCAATCACCTCACAACAATCTTAATCGTATGGTAGCGAAACAAGATGTTACGGAATCACAAACAATGAGACGAATATTTTTGTGACTACTTTTTATATCTTGCCTATCGGAGATATTAATCTCGAGCCAATCAATCTGATTGTACTCGTACGATAGAAGATGCAAGATCAGATCACACAACTACGACAAAAGTAGTATCGGTCTGGCTTCACAATCCCAATGAGGTATTTAAGTCGTTAACCTGGTTTTAGAAGAAGAAAATCAAAGGTTAAAGGAGAAACGACTCTCGGACGCAAACGAGTATCACACGCGAGGTGTGGGGATTAGTTTTGCAGAGTTGCTAGATGTCCCCTTATATAGTCTTTCAAATCAGGATTTCGCCTTGGTCACAAAGCAAACAATATCCACCGTTAGATGAAAACCTGATTTAGATTCAAGCTAATATTTATCAACCGTTAGATCGAAAACTTAGCTTGTTATACACAAATGAAATGCACGCTTCTAGGTTTGTTAACCGTACCCAAACATCTACAATGTTGGTTCAACAATAGTTAACCAAAAGGTTAGCCATATGAGCATTTCATACCAACCATATTCTTCTTCACCATAACTAGTTCAAATGACTCAAATGAACTAGTTAGAGAGTTGTTCAATTGCAAGGAAATCTTATGTACTACACAAGACACAACTGAAGCAAAGATGATTTGATTCAATCGAATCGGTTCATGAACTTTATAGCCAAGGTTTGTTATTTTCATTCTTTAGTCTTTATAAGTTTAAGTTCAGAAATCATCTTCAGATATATAACCTTCTTAAGTTCGCACACTAGGTTCGCGGACTTAAGCAACCGGGCAGAGTTTACAAACTCCAACAGAAAATATAGGCAAAAGACCTTCCGTCGGTTCGCAGACTGGGTTCGCGGACTGGTACTCACACAACTAGTTTGTCAACTCCAGCAGAATTTCTTTGGATGAGAAGTTCGGCAGTTCGCGGACTGAGTTCGCGGACTTGGCAACAAGCCATTCTTCCGGTTTCTCTTGATCAACAAAGTTCGCAAACTTTGGTTCAAGGGATAGGACTTATGCACATATGTGTTTCCACGACAATATTTATGTCCATCATCGGTTATGTAATCTAAACTCTCATTTCAACCATTGAAACATTCTTAGAGGACGTTATGTAGTTGTTACACCATTTCTCGTCAAAGCAATTTTCAAAGTGATTGAAACATATCATGACTTTTGTCACTAGGTAAAGATAAACATGGTCAAAGCGAAACGCTTACCAACACATATTTCGATATATAGATAGGCGAGGTATACTCGGCTAGAAATACCAAATGTGTATAATCTAAGTCTATATATAGCATACGACTTTTTGTCTCAAGAAGTAGGATATAGAGTAGATAGACTTTTGAGCGACAGATAAGTTCATGTCTTCACATACCTTTTTGTCGAGAAGTTCCACCGGTTCCTTGAGTAATTCTTCTTCTTGTATGATGAATCGCCATGAAGTCCTTGAGCTCAACTACATTTACTATCCTAGTCCGATACTTAGCTATAGTAGACTAGAAATCAAGACTTATAGTTTTGATCACTAACATTGACAAACATGCTTGAGATAGCAACGCATGAGAGTTCGACCGAGCAATGCTCTAACAATCTCCTCTTTTGTCAATTTTAGTGACAAAACTATCAATACATATAGAATACAAAAAAGATAAAGAAACTTTAGTAGCTCCTATTCCACATGTCTAATCTTCAACATTCCTTGAAATCTTCATCACTTCCAAGTACTCCAATGATCCCAAAGGTTGTAAGTTTAGCATCACCGTTTTTGAAGATCCATAGCTATAACAATGAGAAAGCATCGGTCTCGATCATTGTTATACAGTGTATTAGTATTATTACACAGTGTCAAAGTCCAATTGTATCACAACTTCAACAATAATACTATGGTGATATGTATCGCTCCCCCTTAGTAAATACTCCATCTCACATGGAAACCACTCCCCCTTACACAATGATCCGAAAACCATATGTATTTATAGTGTGAACTACATATTAATTCTCCCCCTTTTTGTCAATAAAATTGGCAAAGGTACAAGAACGGTATCATAATGAAATTTCCGTAAGATACATTTCATGACTAAAAGAAAAAAATACATACCATCTAATTTAGATGCAATCATATAGCCGAAGCTAATAGCATTCATCAAGGAGTTTAAAGATACAAGATAACCCCTTTAAAATTCCACAGCCGCACACCCCTCAAGATATGACCATTAAGCCCAAGTTCAAAAGAACTCTCCCCCATTTGATGTCATTCCCAAGGGAACAACAAGAGAGACCTTAATTTCGAAAAGAAAAGAAGGATTTTTATTGGACACCAAAAACTATGAGAATGATTTTCTATATCCAAAAACTCAATCAAATTAATCACAAGTAAACCCATGATTAATTTAACCGGAATACGCAATCAAATTAAACACAAAAGTGATCAACTTAATTGATTATGCTCGACATAAGAGAACTTACGGAGCATACGACTAACATACCCATTAGAAAATGAATAGGATAGTCGTTCATATACTCAACTTAAGAGGAGTCTTACGGAGTAAGAAAATACTCAACTAGATTGATTACAAGAGAATCCGTAATTAATCTAATTGGAATACACAACCAAACTAATTACAAAAGTAATCAATTTAATTGTCATTTGTTTTTTTCGACATAAAAAGACTTATGGAGCAATAAATAAATAACCAAACAAGATGATTAATTTAGTTCAAAAATGCTCAACATAAAGTACCTTACGGAACAACCAACAAAGCTAATCAAAAATTAATCAACTTGGTTGTATCGTGCTAAACATAAGACACATTACGGAGCCTCACAGTATTACATAAAATATGGATCAATGAAGATCAATACCGTGGAATACACAAGGATTCATTCTATCTTCCATCATATTTGCATAACGATTTTTAATAGACATAATCCTTGAACACAAAAGATTTTAACCTATCTTCCATCAAAGATTTGACAATATAGGCTTAACTTTTGTATATGTCAAAATTCTATTCATCCTTAAATCAATACATGAATACCGATCATGAACGACTTTACTTTTGACAAAATATGGGACAACATAGTTCACGGACGCAAAGACCAATATCCCATAACAAATTAAAATATAACAAATCATAAAGATTAAATACTGCAAACAATCATCCTCCAAATATTTTTAGAATTTAATACCAAAAAACCTAAAAAAGAACAAGAAGATGAAAAATAATAGCTATGTGTAGTCACAATCATTGCTATTCAAGCACTAGTTATTCTTCCAACTAAAGAAAAAAGAAGACATACTAGGCAGCAATAAGAACACGAATTACTCATCTTCTTCTTCATCAGAGATACTCCAAGATGTTTGAATTGCATTCAAATCTTCTTTGAGCTCGGGAAACTTTGTTGCAACCAAGGACAATTGTTCTTGAACACACTTTACTCTTAAATCAACCTTACACATACCTTTATGAATTTTTTGAAGAAGGCTTATGGTAGTAGGGTCACTAAAATCAAGATAAGCAATTCTTTGTCGCTTGCAAGCATTTTCCCTTATGCGCCTAAAGGTACACGGATGAACCGGTTTGGGGACCCCAAGAGAGTTTCCAATTGAATCACACCCACGATCACGGAAAATTTTACATATCAAGCAAGGGTAACCCAACATTTTGACGGGTGAAGTCATCGAAATCATTTGAAAGATAATGAAACCACAAATATCGAGACTTGAAATACCTGAATCAAGGAAATAGACCAAATCCGCAAACTCGTGACTCCACCAAGAATTTTCAATTGTGGAGGGACACAGATTGGGGATACCAAGTTTTCCAAAATCCATCAAAGCAATACTAAGATCATTAGTAGGGAACTTTCCTTGACTCCAAATGACCTTTTTGCCACAAATCCCAACCGAGATATCATCACAAGATGGACGTTCATCACATGGTCTAGGGAGTCATACGTTCCCCAACGAGATTTTTCTAATCCTTGAAATTAATTCTCTATCAACAAGGAACCTTTATCTACCAATCATGGATTTGAATTCCATCTTGTTATAATCGATATTATGAATATTGGCATAGAAAATCCTTGTAAGAGAATCAAATCCTTGACCAAGACCATCAAAGATATTTCCAAGCTTGAATTTTGTAAAGCATACCAAATCCTCTTCATGCCCACTAGAGAAATCCAACCTCTTTTCTAGAATGAAACCTTTTGAAGCAATCTTATCAAACATTCTAGCACAAGAATCATCCACAAACCTAATTCTAAGAGATTTTTGGTCACAAGGAGGATTCAAGCTAAAGGATTTTGAGTTTTTAGAACTCCTTTTTGTGCCCGTAGAATTCATCATAGATATAAAAAATTGAAAGGAGCAAGAGGATTTTACTTACTTGGAGTGAGATTTGAACACCCTTTCTTCCAATTTCTCCAAGGAGGCTTTAATGGAGGAAATACACAAAACCCTAGGTTCACGTACGCGGACGGGTAAAGAAGAAGACTAGGGTGCGCGAACTTCTTCTTTATAAGACCACACATGGGCTTGGACCCGTTTATGAACCGCGACCCACATAAGAAAGATGGGATTTTCTTAGCCATTTTCACATTAAAGGTTATGCATTCCGCGACAACACACATGTGAACGACAACAGATGTAATAGAAAGCTAAATTGATATTCAAACAACGAATAACAAAACTGTACACAACTCAAACCATTTCTTGCCCCATTCCAAGATATATACAAATGGGGAAATGCCAGCCTTGTTACCAAGATGCATAATGCGCATAGGAATTCTCATGCGACATTTCTGGTTGATATGTGTGAACAGTCCATGTAGTATAATCAAAGTAATGATAATAGTCAGGGAAGTTAGAGCTTTCTATCCTTCGTTTATTCTGGATAGAATAAGGATACCTTCGATTTCTGGGTTGCATAGTATTAACAGATTTAACACATACAGAACCCTTTTCGGAATGATTCTTAGACTTAACAGATTTAAGTTTTTCTAAGAATTTAAAAACGCCTTCGAAAGCTTTGAACAGATCTTTATCAATTGATCCATTATGATAGTATTCCTCAAAGAGATCAAGAGTTAATCTAGTGAGGTTCCATATCCTTGAGCGTATTGAGCGTTTTCTCAATCTTTCCTTCTTTTTATTTTTTCCTTCCGATTGATTCTTAACATCTAAATTTCCCATTTTAGATGAAGTAAGATTATCATGAGAAACCAGAGGTTTTAGCCATAATAATTTTTAAACAATCTTTAAGGATTTCTGGCGTGCGTTACAGATGCCAAGAGCAAGTTTTCCAAAGAAATTTCCCATAGGACAATTTATAAGGAATGAAAAAACACAAACTTATTAGGTTTACGGTGTTTTCCTGCTCTGATACCAATTGAAAAAGCGGGGGTCTAACAACACCACCCAATATTTCTCTTAGCAATCTGTATGGACTAACTCCGAAATACTTTCTAGGGAATCAACTAGATAGTCAGACTCAATCTAGGTAAAAGTATCTCAAGGAGTTAATATCTCTCTCTTGTTTTGATTTACTCGAGCTAATAGAAATCAGCGAGTCTTTAATCAAACACAAGGAATAACTTGGATGGTACCAAAGACCAATATCCAAGGATCAATCAATGACCTTGTACTCACGCAACTAGTTTGTCAACTCCAGCAGAATTTCTCGGGATGAGAAGTTCGGCAGTTCACGGACTGAGTTCGCGGACTTGGCAATAATACATTCTTCCGGTTTCTCTTGATCAACAAAGTTCGTTAACTTTGGTTCAAGGGATAGGACTTATGCACATATGTGTTTCCACAACAATACTTATGTCCATCATTGGTTATGTAATCTAAACTCTAATTTCAACCATGGAAACATTCTTAGAGGACGTTATACAATTGTTACACCATTTCTCGTCAAAGCAATTTTCAAAGTGATTGAAACATATCATGACTTTCGTCACTAGGTAAAGATAAACATGGTCAAAGCGTAACGCTTACCAACACATATTTCGAGATATAGACAGGCGAGGTATACTCGGCTCGAAATACCAAATGTGTATAATCTAAGTCTATAAATATCATACGACTTTTTATCTCAAGAAGTAGGAGATAGAGGAGATATACTTTTGAGTGACAGATAAATTCAAGTCTTCACATACCTTTTTGTCGAGAAGTTCCACCGGTTCCTTGAGTAGTTCTTCTTCTTGTATGATGAATCGCCATGAAGTCCTTGAGCTCAACTACACTTTCTATCTTGGTCCGAGACTTAGCTATAGTAGACTAGAAATCAAGACTTATAGTTTTGATCACTAACATTGAAAAACATGCTTGAGATAGCAACGCATGCGAGTTTTACCGAGCAATGCTCTAACACATATCTCGGTTGAACCCACCAAGCGTTGGTATGTCAAGTTTGGTTGTCATATTTTAGTGAATCAAAACTCATTTACAGAGTCGCTTGATTATGTACTAGAGTCAACTTTTTATAGGTTAGCTTGAAAGTATTAGGATATGAGACATTGAAAGTATTATGAAGACTTGAAGAAGTAAGAATATACAACGACAACATCATCCTTCCACTTGAGGTTAGTGATATTTGACTTGAACTTTTTCATTCCCTAACGTATCTTTCAAGTCATGCATATTGAAAACAAAACTGCGAAGCATGAACACTCTAGTTAGACATAGTATTAAGGAATACAATACGAGGTTTATTGCTTTACCATTAAACTTTGTAGATAAGACATCGACATAATCGTTTAAATGCTATTGTGATTATGTATGGGTATGAGGTGAGGATCCTAGGAAACAATGTTTTACATGTGTTTCGAGGAAGTAAATTCATGAACTTGTTTTGTGAATCGAAAAGGAAATCGCCAGGCGTTATTGGTATTGTTATTCATTGCATATCTTGTGAACAACCAATATGTGTAATTAGTATAACCACTCATGACTTGTTTGTGTTCTTGGTAAAACCATTCACAAAGGCATGAGTTTTGTATTGGTATGACTTTTATTAGTGAAACCGATCTTAAGTAATCACCTGAGATGGTATGATCGATTTTGTGTTATTGGTAAGACCGACTCTGGGTAAAGGAGAACCGATCCTAGTAAGAGGTGCAACCTATCACAAAGGGGAATCGATCCTTGTATGAGGTGCAACATGTTTTAGCAGAAAGGGGAACCGATTCTATCGACATGTGCAACACATTTTTAGGCAAAGGGGAACCGATCCTATGGACATGTGAAACTCATTCAAGTTAGATATCATATATATGTGGGGAACCGATCCTAGTGCCTATTCAACCGAATTTTGGAAAGCTAGTGTGACTATGCACAATACTCACATGGAGGTAGAACCGAAACTTGTTTTGATAGAACCGTGAAACCCATGATTTGTGATTGAGTGCTTGATCAATCACATAGTTTTTGAAAGTCAGATGAACCAATTATAAACTTGTTTGGAAGTGTGGCAAATCGGTTTCAAGGTTGTAAGTATGAAAGATGACTTACAAAGTAAGGATGTCGACATACTTTGAACATGTGCAGAAACATAAATAAGTTAAGAATCTTTTATTTAAGGTTTTTAATTTTATTTTAGGAAAATGAGAATTAGTAATGTGCATTTACTAGTTGGAGATTTTTCAAAGAGATTTTCGGTCAATATTTTGGATAGAGCATTTCCAGGAATTATGGAAATCGAATTTGGAATATATTTCATATCTTAAGAATGTTTTCGGTTTTGGAAATTCCTTGGTGTCCAAACTTCCTTGTCTATAAATACTTGAAGTTTGCATTTCTAGCAAACTAATCCTTCATGACAGTAAACTTCCTCGGTTGTGTTGTTACTGGTGAAGCCGCCTATTTGAAGAGGAGAGTAACCTAATTAGGCGAAATCTCTTACGGCCGCTCAGTTTAAAGTCTTCTTTGGGATTGAGAATCTCTATTAGTACCGTTGGTGGGAAACTAGATAATTGCGGTTTATCTTGTGTTTTCGATTGATTTGATTGACTAACGGTGGTTGAACTTTGATTGCACCTAGTTTGTTTATGCCTGAGAATCTTCTCTTCTGATATAAGATTCACTCAAACTAGATCGAAGTTTCAACAGGGATCTTTAGACTGTTTGTAGATCTAAAAACGTCTTGTAATAATCCATTGTTAACATACTCCGTTCTGTGTGTGATTGATCACAAGAGATTCAAGTTGTTGTGTGCAAGCGTTTATTGAAGATCTAAGAAGATTTGAAGACAAAGAAGATATTGAAGATTTTTGATTTGAGGTTCATAATCTTTGGTGTGCACAATACTTGTTTCGGTATAGAGGATCCAACTATAATCGGTTTATCCTTGTGGTAGATTAGATTGATTAGTTGTGTATATCGGAATCAACACAATTCATTGTGATTAAAAGTGTTGATTGCAAAATCTTAACAATTACCTTTGGTAGTTGATCATAAGATAGATATAAGAACCTGACGAAGGAGTTTATTGAGATAAACAGAATAGCCTTTGTCGAACTCACATCACTTGGTTGAAAAGAGTTGCTACCAAACAAATTTGTTGTTCATTTACTGTTTGGAATACGAACCAAAGGAATTGTTCCAAGTACGTGACTTATTCATAAGTTGGAGGCGTGGGAATACAGATTGAACTAGGTGAACTATAGGTTTAGTTGATTGGTCTCAACTATAAGAAGTTGGTTTGATTTTGTATACCGGCTTAATCCTGAGAGTATTCAATTCTGGACAAGGTCCCGGGGTTTTTCTGCATTTGCGGTTTCCTCGTTAACAAAATCTTACTGTGTCTTTTACTTTTCTATTTCCGCAATTAGAATTGTTTTTATTATAATTAGAAGTAAAATACACAAACGTTAATTCATATTTACTTGATAAGTAATCCTATTGTGTTTGGTTAAGTACGAACCTTTTTATCAAGTAAACATACTTCGTTGTTGTATTGTCTCGATCTCGTATCCATAGACGATCACACGAAGTGTGAACCGATTAGTTGCATTGTCTCGACTCAGTCCATAGACAATCACTTTCAGAGAAAGGACTTATAGGTAGGAAAAGTTTTAGATTGAGGTATATTTGAGTACCCTCGCCTTTTCAATTTTCTCTATAGTTGCGTGTTCTGATCTTTCTATTTTCTATCGTGATTGAGTACTATCTTCTCTAAGATTTGCTCGAGATTTAATCTCTGATAGCCAAGATAAAAAGTAGTCACAAACATCTTCGTCTCATCGTTTGTGATTCCACAATATCTTGTTTCGCTACCATACAATTAAGATTATTGTGAGGTGATTGATATTTCTAGGCTGTTCTTCGGGAATATAAACCCGGTGTATCAATCAGTTCATGTTCACCTTGATTTATCAAAATACGGAAATAAACTCATAGGTATTTATGTGGGAGACTGATTTATCTATACAATAGAATTTTCTGTGTGAGACAGATTGGTTTACCAAGTCTTCGACTTTGGGTCGTAGCAGCTTTTAGTTGTGGGTGAGATCAGCTAAGGGAATCAAGTGCGTAAAGTCCTGTTGGGATTCAGAGACGTAACGAGCGCAACTGTACCTTGATTAATATGAGATTGGTTAGGGCTCAACTACCTTCCAGTCTGAAGTTTACTTGGAGTAGGCTAGCGTCTGTAGCGGCTTAATACAGTATGGTGTTCAAATCTGGACTAGCTCCCAGGGTTTTTCTACATTTGTGATTTCCTCGTTAACAAAATTTCTGGTGTATGTGTTATTTTTTTTCCGCATTATATTTTCTATATAATTGAAATATCACAGGTTGTGCGTAGTTCAATCAATTAGATAATCCAACCTTTGGTTGTTGATATAACTTGATTGATACTTGAACATTGGTCTTTAGTACCGTTCAAGTTGGTTCACATAATAATCATGCTCGCGGATTTCTATCTATTTTATTTGCTGATTACATTGTGAAATGGAGATATAACTCTTGGATATATTTCCATTGATTGAGATTGACTGTCTAGTTGATTCTCTTAGAATTATATTGGAGTTTGTCCATACAGATTGCCTAAACGAAGTATTGGGTGAGGTTGTTAGACCCCTGCTTTTTCATGACTGGTCCTTGTAATTGGTAACCGGTCCTGGTAACTGGTGTAACCGGTCCTGGTAACTAGTGTAACCGGTCCTGGTAACTGTTATAACCTGTCCTGGTAACTGGTGTGACCGATCACAAGTAATACCATTTGTAGATGGAACCGATCCTTGTAACTGGTGTAACCGATCCTAGTGACTGGTGTGACCGATCACAAGTGTTTCCATATTTAGGTATAACCAATCCTAGTGATTGGTAGAACCGATTGAACCATGTATGTGATTTGGTATTTGATCAATCACATAGTAGTCTTGGAATATAGGTGAACCAATTCTAAACTTGTTTTGGAAGTGTGGTATAACCGATTCCAATAATGTAAATCCATGTAAATGTGAAATAAGGATTTGCAGTGAAAAGATGTCAACATACTTTGAACACGAGCAGTAACTCTTATCGTTTATTGTTCAAAGATATTCCTTATACTCAAGGTTATCCTGTGCCGAAATAAATTATGAATCTTTTAATTAAGGTTTTTAGTTTTATATGCTTTAATTACCAGCAATTAATGCATATCTCTAGAGAATAAAAATTAGTAATGTGCATTTACTGATTGGAGATTTTCTGTTGAGAGATTTCAGAAATATTGGACAAGCATTTATTGGAATTAGGAAAACCCAATTTTTCCATTCACTGCAAATCTTGAGAATATTTTCGGTTTTGGAAATTCCT
This sequence comes from Papaver somniferum, assembly GCF_003573695.1. NCBI lineage: Eukaryota > Viridiplantae > Streptophyta > Magnoliopsida > Ranunculales > Papaveraceae > Papaver > Papaver somniferum. Next base: position 64,317,141 of record NC_039365.1, read on the forward strand.
TGATGTCCAAACATCCTTGGTCTATAAATGCCTAAATTTTCATTTCTATCAAACTATCCTAAGAGCCAGGCAAACTTCATTTCTTGTTGTTTTTGGTGGAGCCTTCTATTCGGAGAGGAAAGTATCCTAATTAGGTGAAATCTCTTACGACCGCTCGTTTAAAGACTTCTGTGGGATCAAGAAGCTCTACGAGTACCGTTGGTGGGAAACTAGATAATTGAACTGTTATTAGTTTTCGATTGATTAGATTAACTAACGGTTGTTGAAACTTTGATTGCACCTAGTTTGTTTATTCTTGAGAATCTTCACTTCTGATATAAGATTCACTCAAACTAAATCGAAGTATCGACGGGATGTTTAGAACTGTTGTTAGATCTAAAGACATCTTGTGATAATCCATTGTTAACAGACTCCGTTCTGTGCATGATTGATCACAAGAGATTCAAGTGGTGTTGTGCAAGTTACTGAAGATTGAAGAAGATTTTAAGACGAAGAAGATTCCTTATTGGTTTTCGTATCTTGTGAATTTGTGTGCACAAACCTTGATCGGTTGGGATCCAACTAGAATCAGATTTATTCGATTGATTAGTTGCGTGAGATCAGCATTCTCAATATATCTCTTTGAGATCTATTTTTATTGAGTGCGAATCTATACTTTAATATTTCGGTAGTTAAAGTTAGATTGATATAACCATACAAAAGAGTTTATTAGAATAAAGATAAGACCCCTTGTCAACGACTCATATATATCTTGTAGAAAGATTGATTAGAGTGGTTACCAAAAAGACTCTTCCTTTGTTGTTTGGAATACGATCCAAAGGACTTGTTTTTCACGTGCGTGACTCTAAAAGTCAAAGGCGCAGGGATACTGAGGGAACTAAGTAGCTAGGGGTAGTCTGCTTGGTCTCAACTATACAAAGTTGGTTTAGATTTTGTATAGCGGCTTAATTATGAGAGTATTCAAAACTGGACTAGGTCACAGGGTTTTTATGCATTTGCGATTTCCTCGTTAACAAAATCTTGATGTATACTTTACTTTGATTTCCGCATTATAATTGTTTATTATAATAAAGTAAAATACACATATACAATAACTCTGTTATACTTGATAGTGATCCTATAGAGTTTGGTTATTACCGAACCTATTATCAAGTAGCGCACTTTGATTGTGGTATCGTCTTGATCTTGTATCCATAGTTAATCACACAAGTTATCTTGTTGTCGTATTGTCTCGATCTCGTATCCGATCACACAAAGTGTGAATACCGAAGTTGTATTGTCTCGACTTTGTCCACAGACGATCAAACTTGGTAAGAGGACTTACAGATTGATAAATAAAAGATTGTGGTATATTTGGGTACCCTCGTATTTTCACAAATCTTCTGTGCTAGTCTCTCCTCTTTCCTCCTTGTATTATATAGAAAATTGTGTGTGAAAGTTGTTTCTAGGCTATATAGGATTTGGTAACCTCCTCTTGATGCATATCTAACTAAGAAACCTAATAACTATCAACTATTTTACCTCCTCTTGATCCTTATCCAATTAGTATACTAAGCACGCGTTTGTATATGAATCAGCTTCTGACTTCTGCTTCTCCAGAAGTAGAAGTCAGAAGCAAAACTATTTTGCTTCACAAAAGTCAACTTTTTCGCTTCTAGAAGCCGTTTTAAAATTTTAAATCCAATTTGACTTTTTTCCTTTTCACTTCAAGAAGTCAAAAAGTAACTTCTAAGTTGTAAAGCTCCTCAAAATCCGCTAGAAACCCTAATTTTCATGTCCATAGCAAACCCAAAACACATCCCCCCTTTCTCTTTTCACGCAGGCCCAATAAGCCCAACAGAACCAAATCCAAGTTGGTTTCACTATTTTGCTCATAACTTCTTCATCCGAACTCGGAATGACCTGATTCTTTCAGTGTTTCCTTGGTATTTCAATTATCTTCAAAATAGAGTTTTAAATTTCTTGATTTGAAGGAGTTGAATTTGTTCTTGGCGCTTCTTCCTTTGTACAACCTGACTTCATTGTCCATTTCATGTCACAATGAACTCTTTTCTTAGCTTTAGATATTTGGAGTACTTCATTTCTTAGCTCTTTTTAACCATTTTAACTTATTTTGTAACCATTTTAACTTATCACTATGCAATTCCCTTTTGCAGTGAGGATGCTCAGATACATGGAATATGCATAATTTGAAACCTTGAAAGAGAACTTTGAAAATGTTACCTTTTAACACAGGTATATAAAGACAAACATAGTGGCAGAGTGCTTACTCAAGGAAGGTGATGCAAATGTGATTGTGGGTGTGTGAGATTCTCAACCCCTAGAAGAAATCAAGTATCTGACTAATGATGATACTGATAGAAGAGCGGATATGAGAGAAGTGAGAGTTGTTGTTTAGTTTCCTGTGGACATCTTCCAAGCCCCACACATGTATCTTTCTTATTTTGTGTGCGGAATAACGGCTTAGTTGTTGTCTGTTTCTTGTTTTTTGTTTATTTGGCCTAGATGCCTGATCAAAAAAAAAATGGTCCCAGACCAGTGTAGCAAAAAAAAGAAAAAAAATCCAAAAACAGTAACGACCAATCTTACTCATGGTCACTAGATTTGTGCTCGTGCTATGCACTGGGCATTTTTTTCTTCTTTTAATCATATTTGTGATTTGGTGTGCGCGGGGCTTCTCCCAGCCCCGCCCCGTGGCGATGCATTTTCGATTTGGTTCGGCTGGGCGAATGCATTAAATAGGTGGACAAAAGATATGAAATTTATATAGTTTTTTCCTCTTTATGTATTAATTTGGAAAAAAAGGAGTCATAAGGCCTACTCCTATGCACATGCCAAAAAAAAGTTGTTTGGCATACCAGGTGGCATGACTAAATATTCCACTATGGGAAAACCACGGAGCGACCGAGTTTCTAGCGAGCGATATTTATTCTTGCGCGAGCGTTATAATTAATATCGCCAACGTTCGACTTTCTAACGCCTATAAATACCGCACCTTGTCATCTATTCTTCACACTTTACCTCATCTTCCCTTCTCAACTTTTCTCTGCTCTTCCGTTCTCTTCGCTAAGAAAATTATCTTTCGTTTTACTTCCTGAACAAATATGGCGAGTGAGAAAACAAAAAAAAACAGAAAATTCAAAGGATTTACTAGTACCCAAGCCAGTGGATTAAGTTTTGTTGTGGATAAAGAATATGAGTTTCAAAATGTTAGACAAGTAGACGGTGATGGTGTGTTCTGTAATCACATATCTGACCATCTATAGCGAGTTAATTCAGTTAATCTAAGAGGTGGATGGTCTGAGTTCCGTACGATCTTTCAGTTACTTCTCCTTATTGTTCAAGAAAGAGTCCGAAGATATCCTTGGCGACATTTATATCATATACAACCTAGAAACCGCAGGACTCAATGAGTTCAAGTTATATTAAAATGATGGTAGAAGACTACAAACACGTTCTTTTTCAGAGACTTTGAATGTGGTAAGTCAGTTTTTTCTAGTAATTAAATTTTTAGATTATGTATTTTGTTTTATAAAATTCAATAAACTCTAATTATGAATAAATTTTGTTAATAGGAGTTACACCGATAGATTTGTACATGTTAACCGGAATTCCATGTGCTGGAAACTTACTTCCATTTAACAAACTAAATTGATTATCAGAAGATAGATGAAAACAAATACTTCCTTTATACTCAAATAAAGTAGAAGGAAATGAATCATATAGACAAATAAAAGCGCATGGGTTAAAAGTGGTAGGGTTGAACAGTTTTTTACAAAGTTATGCTAAAAAAATGAATGAGAAAAGGTTAGCAAATAATCAATATTTGTTCCCTGAACATTATGAGGATCTCGAACGTCTGTTTGTGTTGTGGACACTAGACCAATGTCTATTTCTGAATGCTAGCTCAGTGGTGTTAATTGGTTATCTCGAAGCATTAGAATATTTAGAGCAAGCACCAACATATGATTGGGGGTCTCCAATTTATCAGAGATTTACATATCCGTCGGTAATTGCTCGACGTGTGCCAAGGATAGTTTTAATGCTTTTTGGGGAGTGTTCAAGGTAAGATCCAATATTTTTCAGACTATTTGTTTTTTATTTTCACATGAAAAATTTAATAACTGTAATGTTATTATTTCTAGTATTGGTGGTATATATATTTCCGTGTTTCGGAACTTTCTCTTAAGAATCACACCAATGTTTTTCCTATCATACTGAAGTACGATTCCAAGAATTGGAAACCAGAATAGATTGAAGATGGTCAACTGTTATTGTTCATAAGATTCAGCAGTTATGTAGAACAAGCCTTAATGTTGTCTCCCAGCTGTATGAAGCAATCCCTGATTTCTAAGAAGAACAAGCTTACAGAATGGTACATCTAAGCCTTAAAAGGATCGTTTTAGACAACCCTATTTACGAAAGGGTGTTTGGTATTATGGTGAAAGACAACTTCTTCAGTTGCATAGAAGATCAGTGATAGCCGTCAACCCCTATCCAAGTTCAGAGGTTTCTCAAGACGACTACTTTAAATTGATAAGGGAAGGTCATCATTGGAAAGAAGCTGATGAATTCATCCAGGAGCCAATAGACAAAATGAGTACCTATTTTGGTTCAAGCCCAATATTGTTATGCAACAACAAAGTTTGGGTCGGATGGATTTCCCAGCTTTAGGTAGGATTCCACTTGGCGATGAATTTCTTCTTTCCCAACCTCCATCAGAGACGGGCGACGCATTTGCATATCCTTCTCAAAGTTCATCGTCAACTATACCACCATTTTCTTAGGATGTACATACTATATCCACCACATCTGGAGAGATTGTTACTTATGCATTTCTTTCAGTGCACTTGATCGGTCTTATACATACTGGGGGGTCAATGCTACACCGGAGCAGTATCAGACCCATTTGAACGATTATCATGCTCTATTACATGGATTTCAGAGATTCCACTTGGATGAGTTGCAAAAACTGAGGGATGGCATGATGTTTGACATGAGTCAAGGATTTGGCGGTAATGATGGTTCAGGTAGTAGTAGAGGCATGAGTCACAGTGTTAGAGGAATGAGTCTCAGTGGTAGAGGAATGACTCAAATGAGTCCCAGTGGTAGAGGCATGAGTCCCAGTCGAAGTCAGCGAAGTCGTGGAAGTGAAAGAAGTTTGATATGTCTTTCTATGCAGAAGGTACCAGAAAGTTCTACTCCAATCCAAGTGTTAGATACTCAAGTAGTACGTGGTGGTGATGAAAACATTGGCTTGGATACAACTCATGCACGTATGTTTAGTCATTTGCCAACTGACATATGACTCCAGGTGGTGGCTTGAACATGGAAGTAATTAGGCAATCGACTGTATATCCCAATTTCCTCCACACACCCCACCCCACCCTAACCCAATTGCCTCAAGCTCATCAGTATTTCAACTATTCCAGCAACCATTTCAGCAAACTCCTCCAGCATATCAAAAACACACATTTCAAGATTTGTATCATGTTCTCATGCTCCCTGAACCCATTATTTATCAAGTTTATGGTGATTCTGATGAGACTTAAGAACCAAGTGAGTCTCAAACCGCATCGCTAACTGATATATTGAACAACACTCTTGATCTAGAAAACGCGGGCAACTGGTCTTTGGTCAGAAAAGAAATGGTCAAGGAAATGAGTAGTTTAGGAGTAGTTTATGAACGTAATTTAGTTAAAATATTTCAAATATAATATTTTTATTTTAATTAATGGAAACTATATTTTAGATTAATATTTAAATAGAAACTAGTTTTACATTTCATTATAAATTATCCTTAATTGCATACCATAATACTTAAAAATTGAATCCCTGCACGTGAACCTTGTAGAGTTCATAACATTCATCGTGACTAAACCATCTTTTGTTGTCCTCGAAAAATTTGCTATGAGCTCTAATTTTTAGTTCTTCAGTTGACAACCCAGGATTATTCCCTTTTATCAACCACATAATTTGCTGATACTTTCTCACATCGTTATTGATGAAACAATACAATAACGATTTTGAAGATACTCATTTGTTCTTCTTGAATTTACGTGACTTAACGTCATAAACCTTTGAAACACAATGTCCCATAAGTTAAAAGTCTCCAAATTGAAATCTTTATCTCTTTCAACTGAAACCCAACATCAAATTAGAGAAATATCTTCTTCTCGAGTGAAATTCACTTCGGTTATGCGGGCACTAGGCATAGTGAAATGAATTTAAAGATGAGATGGTGTGAGTTGAAATGGGTATTTATAGGGGGAATAGTAGCCATTGGATGAGGAATTGTTGAGCGATGATCAAGTCATCGAGCGATTTAATGACTAGCGCTGGCACAGGAGTGACCAGCGAGCGATATTATGACCATCTAGCAATGGACACTCTGTCGCTCGCTGGAAATTCTGTCGTGTATGCCTATATGTTGTAATTGACATATAGGCATATACGTTTGGCACTTTGGCATACCCATAGTGGGTGCATATGTGGCAAAATCTGATGTTTGTCATATGCTTAGGAATAGGCCTAATACATTAGGTACTCGACTTCCAAATTCAGTTTGGACTTCCATAAAATTTTAAACACGGTTAAGTTTTCCTTTTCCATTAAATTAAGTTAAGATATTTTTAAGCAAAATTTTGTATTGGAAAATCTTTCCGTGGTTTGAAGGAAGTATTATCCACCTTAGACGGTGTTACTAACGGACATTTAAGTATTTGGTGTAAACACGGTGTAATAAAATTGATTGGATTAAAACTCTCACGGAAGTGTTGTACACCTTCCTTTCAGTTTATGGCGTTATTAATGGAGGGTTAAATACGATGTAAAACAAAGCGTAACCCAATTTTTAATATCCCGACAAATAGAGATATACCAAGTGTCCTCTCCATATCTTCTATATTAGAAAAGACATATTTCGACCAATAGGAAGCGAACATCTCATCACCGTTCAACATGAAAGCTTATTTTGTTAAGGCCTTTAAAGGGGAAGATGACCCATATTTTGAGTCATCGTATGAACAGAAAAATTCAATTAACTTCCATGGGTACTAATAGCTAGTTAGATGTCAATTAATGTTAAAGGGCCCATGCCCATGGATGTGTGGTCCAAAACGGGAGTCTTTTGGTTTCCCTTTTCCATGTATACAAAGATATGATATCCATGTAACCATATAACTCTTATCAATAGAATTTTGCCTCTTCCTCTTTCCCTATTATTCTACTGTAAAACGTTATCATGCACGAAACTGTATCCATAGAGGTAGATTGGATCGTTGATTTTCTTTCCTACATGGATGATTTACATCAGCGCAATTATAGAATTATCGTCAAGCTAATGTTGAAATCAATGAAATCAAATCAGATAAGTTGGATCTATATCTTCTCATATATATATTACTTTTTTTTCTTTTCCCTGTTTTGATATTGGGTAAATCCATATAACTATGCAGATCCCATGATCAATCAGTTGATTATGATTAGGTTTTATAATATATAATATTTGTATGTTTATTATTTAATACTTCTCAATGACATTTTATAATTATATTATGATATAATATATTATGCATCTGATCTGTAATGTTTATGCAAGGGTTGATTATGGCCCAATCCTCTATTCCTATGTCCGTCGAGAAGAAAAGTAGGTGCTATCTGCGGAGAAGAAGAGATAAGAGTTCCGTTCCAGCTTGTCTTGGTTCGGTCCGGTCAAACCGGTTCAACTCGGTCCACCCGGTTCGACCCTATCCAGTCCACTCGGACCGACCCGGTCCAGACCAGTTCTATTCCGCCTTTTTTTTGTTCCACCGGCTATAACGTGGATTTTTACATTGAATATTTACTAGGCTAATTTATTTGCTGTAGAACATGCCTAGTTTTCTTTATTTTTGTCTTAAGATAAGTCCACAACATATAAACAATCAATTTAAATTATGATTGTTGATCTCGATCACTAAATTTTTTGGTCTTAATGCTATTTTGTTATCTTGAATATGATATTGGTTATAGTTGAATGATGTCTTTTGTTCAATTGGTTGTACCAACTCGATTCCAATGAATTTATTTGGAGTTTAGAAGTACTTGGACCATTATTGCGTACTTGATATTGTCTCCCTAAATTTGAATGTTTCGTGAAATGTAATCCATGTGCTCGACTAATAAAGAGTCAGTAGTTTTAAAAGATTTGCAAATAAAATCACATGTATTCCAAAGTTTTGTGAAAGAACTCACAAAAGATGATATGAATCAGAAAATTTCCATTTCTCTACTTCATCCATGATACTAAGGAACCAGTATATGTTGAAGTATGACAACAAGAGAACTATCTTTAGTAATATATTTAACCTAACGTACGTGGTTGACATGTGTAGTAAGATTCTCTTGGCCGTTTGAGATATATAAATTTCTCAACTTAAGCTAATGTAGCAAAATTGAAAATGGAAAGAACCCCGAAGTAATGAGGGTTAGATGTGACGACTCATATACAGCATGTGAAAAGGGACATATATATCATGAGACAAAGATATATTTTTTTTCCCAGCAATAATGACTCCAAACTACAGGTATCAATTGAACATGGGATCAGCTAAAATGTAATTCTAGCTCCCATCATAAATGACAGAGTTGGATATATACCTTGTCGTAGGTGTTGGTATATACAATGTAATGTGTGTATCATAGTAGAAACCAATTTTTTAGAGGAGGTCATACTTTAGACATCAACATTAATGACAAGAAGAACTTTGTCTGGCCAATTAACTATATTTATTTGAACTAGATCCAATGTCTGCGCTTATGGAATGAAAAGTACATCATTACCACGAGACATAAAATAACACTTGAGATATATCCAGATGAAAAATATATCATCCCCTCTGAAACGTAACATATATTCACTCTAAAGTACTTGAGTTGAATATCACTTTTGTTACTAACAAGGCCACACCACTTATTTAATATCTCAAGACTCAATGTCTAACAGATAGTGGTTTCCCTCCCACTAGCTTAAGGAATTCAAACTAGTTGTTGAACTATTTCCTTATAATGTGACTACGAGGATCGGATCATCGAGCGCAGCACTACTTAAAAAAAAATGTTTTCAAGATAGAACAAAGACATTACAAAGTCTCTATATGTACCAAGAGATAATCACACCTTGTTAAATTCCAAAGAAAACCATGCAAATGGATATCATGTGGAACCTCACAGTGATGAGGATGTAATTGATTGCATCTTTTATAGTCTCCAATATATTAGGAAAGAAACATATTTTAGAGAAACTAATGAGTCAATATAGTGAAATATAAACACTATAGTATTTGGATTATTGCATCCATATTGACTCTGACGATGAAATGTTGGGAATTGGCTCATACAGGCTTTGGGAATAACCATAAAGCAACTTTGGTTGTGACATGATGATCGTTTTGAAAGGACTCATATGTACATCGCTGTGTTTGAGTGGACGAGACAACGAGAAAAATATTGACATAATGCAAAGTAACGTCATATCTCTTAATAAGTGTGTTCTAAAGTACCAGATGCACAACCCCCTCCTCCCTCCCGTTATGCTTTTAAGTAAGAGAGCATATCACTCATTTTACAAAGTCTTCAGTAAAACAGGATCGAGACCATCCTAAGATATAAATGGTAAAAAATCCATATTACAAACATAACAAGGTGAAATTTAGAAAAATATTCATGCAGAATGCGGACCATTAAAGTGACTTATGGCTCTGGTGAATGTTTTGACATTTTGGACTAGTTATAGTTCCCAAGAAATTTGCGTTTAATAAATCCTAGAAAATATTACACAATATAAAGTGCAAAGGCTCACCCCCCTTATTAATGCTAGAGAATTTACATCAAAAGGACTTGATGAATATTGCATGTTTAATATGATCAATATAGAGCATCTTATACCCAATGGTCTCGCAGAGGCTACAATCAAGGGTTCCAGATGGTGCCTAAGGAATAGGTTATGCGTACCAACTTATCTTTTATTGCTTTGGGGATATGCAATATTACACGCACCTTACTTAATTCGTTTTTAGAACCCAGCATTAGTCAATCTTTTCTGCATACCAGTTGGTAACTGGATTTAAGCATGACATTCGTGTTCTTACGCATTTTTGGTTGCACTATATATGTGTCATTACGACTCCACATCATACTATGATGGGTCTTCAAAACTGTTAAGTAGTTATGTTGGAAATGAGTACCCAACAATTATCTGCATTTTAAAACTTTTGGCAGGAGATCTCTTACCGCTAGATTTTCGGATTATCACTTTAATGAAACAGTCTTTCCGTCGTTAGGGGGAGATAAGAAAAATTATTTTCTAAGGGATCGACAGGAATTTTCGTGGTGTGTTCCCACTGTGTCTCATATTGATTCTTGTACTCCACAAATGTAAATGTGAAGTGATAAATAATATTTCATTTTCAGAATATACATTGATGTTGCTAAAGTGATGAGGTCACACATACCAGCTGCAAACCTACCTGCAAAGTTACAAATCCTCAATAAGGGATATACACCATAGACTAAGGTGTTGCAACTACACTTAGTGGAAGTGTGGTTGGGAGACCACTTGGTTCGATCAATCCTCACCTAGAAAGGAAGTAGGTGAGTAAGGCACAACTTATTTATATCATCAGAAATTATCTCATAAGAGTGTCTCTGAATATGTCCATGAATCAAACTGGAGGACGCTCCGAAGTTTTAAATGATTCTAGAGAACAATGAAATCCTGACGGATTATGAGAATACATATGAGTCAATGGAAGGATCATGCATGCACAATGATGATATAATCCATAAATAGTTGCTCCAGAAGTAGAGAACAATGAGATCGAACCATGCTTTATTTTGATTAATTTCAAACAAATAGCATATTTGGCCTACGCAATCCAGGTAGAACTTAGTTTTTTGACAAATATACGGGTATTTGGTGTGGTAGTGCTAACCAACCTAGGGTAAAGCCTGTGAACATATGTGGTTACTTGTCACAAAGTGTAGTGAGAAGAATGATGTCTTAAAGTATAAAGAATCACCTTGTGGCGCGAGGTTTCTCACAAACCCCTGGATCACTTACTCTTTTGAACATCATAATGTTATGTTAATTAGTTTTCTTGGTAGTTTCAAAAGAACTTGAAACATAATAGATGTGGTTATATCTCTGGAGATTTAGACTCAAAGATATTTACAAAAGTGCATGATGGCCTTTTGTTTACCAAGTCGAATGACTCTAAACCACGGAGTTTGTTTGTAGTTACACTGGAACACTCACTTATTTATTTAAACAATTAGGCGTATGTGGTATACCCATCTAACTGACTATTTGATTGGGAAGGGATAAACAAGTAAGGTTTCGTGCATGTGTATTAAATAAGTTCTTGATCTGAAGTATAGCTATCTATGTCGACGTTATGGACATGATAAGTACTCTTGATGAAATAAGAGATCTTACAAGCTATTTCAAATCTGAATTTGAGATGAAAATCCTGTGAAATCTAGATCTTATATATGTTACTAGAAGACCGAGCTTGTGGTATATTATTCCACCAGTTTGCATATGTCCATTGTCAGACAATTTAACAAGGACGTGCATGCTGCTAGCACTCCCATGATTAGTCGAGTTTCAAATGTACATAAATGACAAATTCGTTTAAAGGAAGATGACGAAGTTTTGTCGGGAGATGAACTTTCCTTATCTAAGTAAAATAGACGCATTATTATACTTAGCATCATGTACTCGACCAAATGTTACATCCTCAATAAACTTGTTAGCTAGATATAGCTCAGCGCCAAGGCAACGTTATTGGAATAGTATAGTGAATGTAATCATGTGCTTAAAAAGTAACCATTGACATAAATTTGTTTTATCCATGCAAAGACATAAAAAGGAATGATAGCGAAAGTGCAACCCAAAGGTTGTTGATTATAAAGGAACAATAATCTTTTCTCCAACGAAAGTAATCAAGGGAAGATACGGTAGACTATTTTCTAGGTCATTACTGATATTCAGTTTCGAAAAGTACATGACTAAAGAAACATTCTGGAACAACTCTAAAAGTAATCATGGGGGGATGCCGACATCAGGGGGAGGATCCAAGGATATGATGTCGACATAATTTACTTCGAAATTGAAGTTGTGTTGTACTCTTTTTCCTTTCGATCGAGAATAGTTTTCCCCAAAGGGTTTTGTTACTCGACAAGGTTTTTAGCGAGACAATACTAAAAGCTTCAAGTATGTTGAACATTGAAGACATAAAGATCGCGTTGATATTATTGAAAATATCTTAATCAAAGAAATGGAACACGATAGTCCGCTAAGCAACGTAACCTCCAGAATTAACAACATGGTTCTATAAACATCCAAGTCACCAAAGTAAAGTGTGATAAACTCATTTTGACTGCATTAGACTAATGAAAATTATCTGACATCAGGGGGGGCATCTAATGGTGTGTTGAACTCTTTTCCTTCACCGAGGTTACTTTTTCCCACAGGGTTTTGTTGCTCGGCAAGATTTAATGAGACAACAATAAACACCGGGAAGTAATTTCCCAACTAAGGCCACAAGGATTTTGTGCCTTAGGAGTTGTGAAGCAACTAGTCAACTTCAACGAAACAAAGTGATCATCTGCAACAGATAACCTTTACTTGTATCTGTCATGCTGTACTCTTTTCCCTTCGTCAAGGTTCTATCCCACTGGGTTTTCCTTGTCAAGGTTTTAATGAGGCAACATATTCGAGTCCAACTACGTTCTAAGTTTTCTTAATATTGTACTCTTTTTCTTTAGTTCGGGTTTGTCCCTCTGGGTTTCCCTGGCGAAGTTTTAATAAGGAAATTAACTTAGACTCATCGATCTGTGAAGATTTTATTGCATGTGATGAACTACATGTAAAGTAAGAGACAACATGTGAAGTACTACGTGTGAAGAGTTGCACCAAGATTTTATCCCACTGAGTTTTTCCTTGTCAAAGTTTTAGTAAAGCAATTGATTTCGGCACAAGTCATCAAGGAGAGAATGACATTTGAAGAACTACATTCAAAGCATTATATGTGAAGCACTATGTATAAAGTTTTGTTGTTGAACCACACAAGGGGGAGTGTTAAAGGGCCCATACCCATGGACGTATTGTCCAAACGGGAGTCTTTTGATTTTCCCTTTTCCATGTATACAAGGATACGGTATCCATGTAACCATAAAACTCTTATCGATAGAATTCTGCCACTCTCGCCTTTCCTATTATTCTACTGTAAAAATTAACTAATTTTAACGCATCAGACGCTAGTTAGCTAGCATATTCCCCACCATGATCATTTTGCTTAGCTTGATTTATATGGTGCTTGAAATTAAAGTTAAAAGAAGAAAAAAAAACTATAATTCATCCCTCTCTATTGATCGTTTTATAGTTGTAAGAGTACACGAATGAAATCGTGAATCATTGTTAGCATGTGGTGAGTTCATATCTTTATAATTTCTTAAAGGCTCTCATTGCACCTCTAATCAAATCATCACGTGTGCGTCTTTCCATCTAATATATGCTTGCTATCATTCCTACACTGTCTACTTGCTCCCTTACCTTCTTCTTTCTTCTTTTTCTCATTTTTTCTTTTTTTTTTTCACTTTCTTTCTCTCTTTTTTTTTTTATATATCTTTTTTAATGTATACCAAAAGTAAGGTTATAAAATCATCCCTGACAGCGTTTTTTATCACTTTTTTGATCGAAAATCTTAGACAACTGTAGTTGTCAAAATTTTCCTCGTTCACTCTTTTGGTGGAATTCAATATATACTTGAACATCGTTGTGAAAGTACGAGGACTGACTCAACAGAAATAGATCAAATTGAAAAGCGAAAATATCATATTTTTTTTTCTAAAACAGAGGGAGTACATCGTTTTATTAGTTGCAACGAAAAATTAGTTGATTTCCTGATATAAAGTAACCAAAATGCACATTTGCGTTTCCAAAACGGGTGGGACAATTTTATCTAGTGAAAATGTAACCAAAATTTTGATCACACCAAACCGTTTCCAAACTTTTTATCAAATTGCACGTTTGCGTTTAGATTTCCTTTTACAAAAAAATGGCTATAAAAAGGACTCCCTTCCTTCTGGCCCTCCGGTCGGTCGACCCAATAATAACATAACATGTTTGGTCCTTTTTTAGGTGGTCCCAAGTCAGTTTATTCCTTTGGGCAAACGCCTTTACTGTTTGGTCCACAATTCTTTAAAAATATAAAACAGACAAAAATACCCTTCCGTGTTAATTTTTACTTATTTTCTTATAGCAGTTCATTCTGTGTGATGAACCATCAAAGTTCATTCTTACAAATGAAAACCAAATTAAACCACATATGAATGAACTTCATTATTTCATTAAAATTCTACAAAAATTTCGTTATTAAGAACAAAAAGTCAGAGTTCATTAGTCAAATGAACTCCTGATAAAAACCTATATAAACCAGAGTTCATTTCTGGAATGAACTCCTGATAAAAACCTATATAAACCAGAGTTCATTCCAGCAATGAACTCCTGATAAAAACCTATATAAACCAGAGTTCATTCCAGAAATGAACTCCTGATAAAAACATATAAACCAGAGTTCATTCATCAAATGAACTTCTGATAAAAACCTATATAAACCAGAGTTCATTCCAGAAATGAATTCCTGATAAAAAAACTATATAAAACAGAGTTCATTCCAGAAATGAACTCCTGATAAAAACATATAAACCAGAGTTCATTCGTCAAATGAACTCTTAATAAAAACCTATATAAACCAGAGTTCATTTCTGGAATGAACTCCTGATAAAAACCTATATAAACCAGAGTTCATTCCAGAAATAAACTCCTCATGAAAACCTACATAAACCACTCCTGATAAATCTTCATCTTCTTCATCATCTTCATCGACTTCAACAGCAGCAACAACATCAAAATCTTCATTAACAAAAGCAACATCAAATCTCCTTCGTCATCTTCTTTTCAATCTACATCTTCTTTGACAACAACGGCAACAAAACAGAGTTCATCTTCATCATAAAACAGCAGAAAAACAGAGTTCATCATCTTCATCTTCAACACAGGCAGCAGCAGCAACAACATGAGTTTCTTGTGGAGACGCCATTGTTACAGCAGCAGGAATAAATCAAAACAAATTAAAACACATCCAGAAAAAAGAAAAAAAAAATATTCAGATCTACTTTCACCTTCGAATCGTCTTCAACAAAAACAACATCTTCGTCATCTTCTTCAACTTCAACACCATGACCTTCACCAAAAAGAGAAAGTAGATTTGAATATAGAAAGGAGAGAGAAAAGAAATCTGAAAATAATTTCTTTTTTGCTAATAAATCCTATATAGATTTTTCTGATAGGGTATTACTGTCACTCCCAGATAAAAATTACGTCATCTATGACGTCATCCCGCGTGGGTATTGTACATCCTAGGACCAGACGATAATTTATAGGACCAAACTATAATATATTTTCCCAAAAAGGACTAAACAGACACATGACTGAGTCAATTGGACTAGACTCTATCTAATATATTATTCCTATCACTAAATATTTCCTACTTTTTTTAGTTGGTTCACCGAACTGCCCTGAGCATGTATCGTCTGCAAGTTCCCATTTCTTCTTGTGTAGCGAAATCAAATACATATTGTAGTATAATTTTACTTTATTATCTGTGATGTGTTTGAGACTCTTGAGTCAGTCCACTGATTTAATCGCAGTCATGAATCATTCATCATATTGTTAAAACTGTAATAATTATACAATGTAAAAGTAAACAAATAAAATATAGAATCCGAGTAAACAATTTGAATTAGATAGGCATTTGTTCAACAAATCGTCTTTAGTAATAATATTGTTTGGTCATACCTCGGAAAGGCGATTTCCCACATAGCGCACTTGTGTTCAATGTTTAGGGGTGAATATGATTTTGGTCCTACCCGTCCTAACTACACCAAATGATTACACTTTCTAGGAATGGTATGAGAGAAAACTTGCCTTCCATGGTACTATGTACCTCTTTCTATAGACTTTCCAAAAGCTCCTCCTTTTATGACATCATATCACATGTCCTAAACCTCCTTAATTACCACTAATACCATCCTTCTAATATATCCTCCTCCTTTTTCCATTAATTTCCTTCTTATCCTCCTTTCCTTGTGAACACTTCTTACTGGACATGGGCCTTAGTCCTCAAGTCCCCATGTTCCATGTTGGGCTTGGCTCCTCTTTAGGGGTTTTCTACCCACACTAAGGGGGTAATAATTTTCATGTATCAACATTAGTTCCCTGACTATTGGGTCAATTGCAGAATGACCCGAAAGTCAACCAGTTCTTCACACACAATTCCTAAGTGACGGTTGATCTTCCGCAATGTGGGAGAAACTTTACAGTTTCCTTTGGTTTTTTCTTCTGCTCATTATAACAGTCACGTTCAAGTCTCATGATCGCCTATATATAAAATTGCTGGGTTATTCCTTTCTCTCGTTTCACATTATAATTTATATTTTCACTTCACTTTTGAACATACCCTTATACGTGCCATGTCCAGCGATTCTTCTAGCAACAGTTCATCCGAGGAGGAAGAGTTGGAGTACGAGGAGGTGATGAGCGCTCCATCCGAAGAGACTGAGTACGCGGATCAGGAAGAATTACACTTGCCACTTCCAGTGGACGGAGTATCATACACAATTAACGAGATAATGGGCACTCTCATTCTGAAGCGCGCGTTGAAACTGAGAGGCCTCCGTGATGGTCAGCGCGTTTTCCCCCTAGACGACATCTTGGTTCCACGCCTTCTCAATCCCTTTGTTTACCCTACCCGCGTCTCCTGGATGGCTTATGTATCCCGAGGTAGATACCTTATACACCTTTTCGTTTAAAAAGGTTCCGCGTGCGGCCATTCACCGCGGTGATTATGATCTCCCCGCTATTGCGATCCGTTCTTCATCTGTGATGCCTGCCATATGGCCGCATTGGACATCTTACATCTGTTCCAACCCGGATCATGCAGCTATCCTTCGTTTGGTGGGTATTGACGAGGCTATAAACTCATCACTTAAGAGAGAAGTGGTCAGGTGTACGCGCGACATGACGCGGCTTGTTTGTCATTGTCATTTGCGTGGGGGGGAAGCCACCATGGTTCTAGAGGATGTGGTTGCCCTCACGGGACTGCCGTCCATAGCAGTCATTCATATGAGGAGGTCGCTGTCTACGCGGCTCTAAATGATGAAGACAGGAAGTTGTGGGATTATCTGTTGGATTGTAAAGACGATTCTCGCAATGAGTGGGTGAGAAAAGATCAGTTGCCAGCTCGGCGGGGGAGTAAACGAAAATCTACGAGTGTAAGCAAGGAGGAGATGTTGTCAGCTTCTTCCAAAGGCAAAGCTAGAGCAGTCAAGGATAATAAATCTTCTCCATCGCGCCCCACAGGGGAGCGCTTACTTGCTAGCTCCACTCGTGCTTATAAAGCAATTCATGGTTCACCGATTCCTTCGGCAGGCAAGATTGATATGGTTATCAAACGCAACCGACGCACCTCCTTTCTTATGTGGATCAAGTATTGGGCTCTGTGGATGGCTAATAAAAAGGTCAGGCCTCCCCTTAGGAAAGAGGAGAACCCCTGCGCTGAGTTGGCGGCTTATATTTTGTTCTAGATTTTCCATGATGTGTTTGAGTATAGTCCTCATGATACCATCAAGAGCGAGCTTGGGCCGATGACTGTGTTGTTGTATCGGGGCATCTCTTTCCCTCTTGCGCTTATGTTCTTGGGTGGTTTATATCGTCACTTGGCTCTATTCTGCCATGACGTTCTCATAGTTAATGTGGTTCACAAGGTCAAGACTTATATTCCCGCTCTTTCCTGCAAGCGTGGTCCTGGGAACACCTCCTCGAGTATGCTCCCGATCCTCATGTTTTGGCGGTTCACCGAGAGGAGGATGTCGAACAAGACGATGACACCGTTAAGAAAACTCCCATCACTTATGGTTGTCCGCGCATGGCCCTATGGAATGGTAAAGGGAAGGTAACCAAGGGCAATATATCTAAATTTATGGATGTAGCCAAGGACTTCAAACCCTTTCCCTACCATAACGGTCGTTCAGGTTTGGGGCATTACGACTTCTCTCCGCCGCTGGAAGACGCGAAATTGGATTCAACGCAATCCTTGTCAGAATCTGATTTTGATTCAGTGATGGCGGTGCTTCCCGTATATCTCCCTGGTTTTCATCCTGGTAAGTTCATGGCTATGTCTTATAATCCTGACCGTGCGGCTCGGCAGGTTGGATTCAATCAGGGGGCTCTTGCCAGTTTCCCTCCTTGGAGTGGCTCCGAGATTGCAGACGTCATTGCCAGCTTTGATCGCTTCGTTTTTAAAGGACCAACGCGCCTAAGAAATCGAGGAATTAATTTCTCTTTCTGGCATCCTTTTCCCGAGCGTCCTCTGGCGTTAACCGAGTTGACTCACGGGTATCAGCTTCTCACTCGTCGCCGAGCATTTAACTTTCTTTTGCGCGACGCATCTCCTCCTCCTGATTTGTCTTATGCGGATCTCTGTATTTTGCATGCGTCTGGTCGGATTAAGCTTGATGAGGGGATAGCCGAGCAAAACGGCCTCACCTCGGGTACCAAGGGTCGCCCTATGGATCCGTTGATGACTTCCTAGGACCCTCCTGAGGGTCACTATCCTATAAGGAAGAAGAAAGTGTCGAAGCCGTCTTCTAGTCGGAAGCCTCCTAGACTCCATATCCCTAAGCCCGATGTTGATTCACTAGCGGCCCAAGTAATTCTCTTGTTTACATATTCTTCGTTCTTGTCATTGTTTTGCTTGTTATCTTTTTTTTTAAAAGAGGCGGGTGGAACCTGCAGTCTCAGGAAGCTTCTTTGTCCAATCTCGTGGGATGGAAGGCGCCTTATTATTTGATGGAGGAGTACCTCAACATGTCTATGATTGATTGGTCCGAGAAGAGTCTTTCTAAAAAGGCCAAACGGAAAGCGGCTAAGTTGTCTATTTCCCGCCCATGCTCTGCTGCTGATGTCTTGACTATGCGCCCCCTACAGGGTCGGCCGAACAACCCATCACAATCTCAGCGCGGTACTGGTGGTAGCCCGACTCCCTCATTTGTGGATCTTGTACAAAATCTTTGTGTTAAATTGTCTAAAGGGGATGGTTGGGTGTCTCCACGCCTCTACATATCATCTATCAATCCTTTGAGGGCAGAGACCCTTCGTATTAATGGCCAAGCTTTGAAGTACCCTAGTGATGTGCTATATTCGCTGAGTCCTTCCAGGTAGAATCAGTCGGTTCCATGTGGGTCCTCAGCTCACGTGACCCCCAGCCAGATCATTCTGAAGGTGACTATTCATTGACATGTGTACCTTTATTCAATTGCGTGCTTTGTCTTTCCACACTCTCTCTCTCTCTCTTTTATATATATTCGAGTTCCTCTTCACAATGTCATTTATTCTTTGTTTTGTAGGTTCTACGAGTTACTCCGAGTCTTCTTCTGCTTCTTTCGCGTCTTATCAGAAACCACACGATCCTCTGCTCACTTCCGAGGTTGATCTCTTCTTTGTCTGGACTTTTATTTTAGCGCTCTCCTTATTCATTGATTTTTGTATGTTTATTAGTGCTTTCTCATTGTTTCTCATTCGCGGGTATACCGCTTTCTAGGAAATGGATCACAAGCGCAAGGAAACCAGTAAGCATGAGGGTTCTAGTATCGAAGGTGGGAGGCGCGTGATTTCTGGTGATAGGTCTACGAAGCGCACCCGGTTAGATGGTAATGGCTCTGCATTAGTTGATCATCTGGAGAGGCGCCCCAACACTTCTGACCCGTTATCGATTCCTGAGGATGCGCAGTTTCGCTTTCCAAAGGTGGTGGATACTGCTGAGGCTAGTATTGATCCTGCTGTTTACAAACTGGTTCATGGCTTTTGGGTGCCATCTGCTCTTGCTGTCACTTACAGGGATATCATCGAGCGCATCGGTGGTCACATGGTGAAGGATATGAGGACGTTATGTTATGTGAATAGAAATCTCCTCGAGGTAGCCAACCAACTTGCGTGGGTGGGGAATGGTCCCGTAGATACTAGTCTTTGCGTGGTTGGAAGACCATTATTCGTTCCGCGGTCAATATCGGCTTCAGAGTAAAATGGTTGGACAAGTTGTTGACGAAGGTGAAATATCGTAATGATTCGTGTGTGCATGTCCCTGGACAGATTGCTAAACTCGAGGAGGAGTTAATCCGTCTTTCCAAAGTTACTTCTGATAAGAAGGTGGCGCTGAACCAACTTACCGCCAGCGTGGGGGCGGCGGCGGTTGCGGTCAGCAGGCATAGGTTTCGGAGGAGAAAGTTCGCGCAGATCTCAAAAGGAAAAGACAGGAGTTCTCCATGTTCCATTTCACCTGATGCGCTTCTGCTTTCAAATCCTCTTCCTTCCTTTAATTTTCTTTGTGCATCTTCTTTTCTTTGAACAATTTATATGTTTGGTTGTTTGTAGATATTATGTGGGGTGTTGTGTTTTTATATTAAGTTTGGAATTTGCATTACGTGCTTTCTTTGATTAATCCTATGTTATTGTTAACTCTGTCTTGTTGTGTAGTATATGGAGTTCTTTGTGTAGAATGTGCTAATTTTAGCGTCTGTCAAAATTTAGGCTAGGTTCGTGTTTGGACCGTGGTATTGTTTATTGTCTTAGGAAGGAAAACGCGCCTATTTCTGAGATAGAGGATGGCGTCGTGTATTCGTCTTAGCGGGTTCAGGTAGAGTAAATGTTTGGACGCGCCTATTCCCCCCTTAGGAAGGGAGCGTCGTTATGTTTTGCCTTGGTGGGTTCAGATAGGACGTAAGACTCGCATATTCTTATATAGAAGGAAATGGTGTATTTTTGCCTCAGTAGGTTTAGATAGAGTGTATATTTGAAATATGACGTGTGTGTGTATATATACATTGGGCGTGAGAATAGCACGGCGCATGAGAAACACGCCTACTCCCTCCTCCTTTTTTTTCAATGACGAGCGACGTTTGGGTGGGTAGGACGTATGGGAAACGCGCCTACTCCATCCTTATTTTTTTTAAATGGAGCATGTTACGCGAAACACACCTACTCCCTCCTATTTCTTTCTTTAAATGACGAGAAGTGTTTGGGTGGGTAGGGCGTATGGGAGACACGCCTACCCCATTCGTTTCTCTTTAAATGGAGCATGTTACACGAAACGCGCCTATTCCCTCTTTTCTTTCTTTGAATGGAGAGCGGATTTTGGGTGGGCATAGGGTATGAGAAACGCGCATATTTCCTCTCTTATTTTTGTTTTGGATGGAGCATGTTGCGTGAAACGTGCCTACTCCCCTTTTTTTTATTTAAACGGAGGGAGGCGTTTGGGTGGGCAGGGCGTATGAGGAATGCAACTATACCCCTCTTTAGTTTTTCCAAGGAATGGTAGAATCAAACCGCGCCTATTCCCTATTTTTATATGGGAGACATTGTTTGATTTAACACCTCTGCAAGTTGATTAGTTGTCCGAATGTTCTTAGTATCTCGTAGCATTTTATAAATCATCCAGCCGAGTGTCTATGCATCTCGAGATTTTTCTGTAGCCTTTCGTAAATGCATCGGCCGACCGGGTGTCTATGCATACTATAGCCTTTCGTAATGCATCACGTGGCCTTTTGTAAATTTGTAAGTTATTCGGGTGTCTATGCATCTCGTAGCCTTTTTCTTTTTCTTTCTATTTTTGCCAAAATATGTATTTATTTTTATACATTATCATTCATAGGGACAAAAAGAAATACAGCTTTCCTTAGTTGTTGGACGTCGTTGTTCGTTGCTGGGTTTTCAAAGGGAGGGTCGCGGTTCTTCGCTGGTATGCTTGCTTTACAAACGTCGTGCCCAGTTTTGGTCAGTGGCGGGGGAGAGGGTCATGTCCAATTGCTTTTTCTGCTATTTCGATTTCTCCAGCTGCGCGTTTGCGGTCGAAAATGCTCCGAATAGCGAAGCATTCTATTGTTGGATGGCCTAACCTTTGATGATAATAGCAGTACCTGGCCGCTCCCTTGTCCATTTTGTTGACATCTAGCACCGTCGGAGGCAGGTTGATTTCCTTTTTCCTTATCCATTGTTCCAAGAGTTCAATTATATACTCCCGGCTGCATGGTAGAGGCGGTGGAGGATTGTCTCACCTCGTTCCTCTGAGTCCCCCTGGGTTTCCTTCAGTGGTCTGGAACGAATCCTTCCGTCATTTACCGTTATTGAGCCCTACGCTACGTGGTGCTTCAGAGACGATATTGGTTGTGTATTTCCAGGGGTGGTCTATGTGTGTTTCTTCAACCAGTCGGTGATCCTTTCTGCTGCTTCTTCCAACTCGACGAATGTTTGGAATCTGAAGTTGATTAGGCTCCTCTTAAAGGAATACGCTATCCCGCGTATGCAAATTTCAACTAGCGCTCCTCACTGATGTCCTCGTGACGGTCCAATGCGAAATGCCGAAGTCGAAAGATGTATTTCCCTATTTCTTCTCTTACTCGTTGGTTGCATCTGCTCAAGTCTATTGATGTGATCTTTCTTTTGGCCGAACAAAATTTCCCGAGGAAGATGGCGGACATGGTTTTCCATGAGTCCACGCTTTCTTCTTTTAAGTTATCATACCAAGTCAACGTTGTCCCTGTGAGTGATTTAGGGAATTCTCTTAAGCATAGCTTCCCATCAAAGGCCCTATCATTCATTGCTGACAGAAATCGACTGAGGTGTTCTCGTGCATTCCCTTGCCAATCATATGCTCTGAATTTTGGTGATGTGTAATCCTCCATGTATTGATACTCGCTGATGTTTGCCGGTTAGGGGATGCTTATGGCTCCGTAGTTGTCTTATCTTACCACGCGGTAATTTGACTTTAGGTATCTCTCCACGGCTTCTTGTGACATTGTCATTGGTTCACCATCCTTGTGTCCTTCACTCGCTGTTATTCCTTTGGGGATATCTTTGCATGTTGTTGTAGCATGTTCCATCCATTTTTTGAGCTCTTGTTTCCTTTGTGCGCGTATTTCCAACTCCTTTCGTATGTCTTGTATCTTTAGAGGCGGGGGATGTGGCGGTTGAGTTATTTGTTGTGTGCGCTTTCCTTGTAACGCTCCCACTTCTTTATTATGGGGTTCATGTACTATCCATTTTCCACCTGTGCCTTGTGCTAACGCTTCTTCTTCGCTATCTTCATTTTCCTCCTCTATTATTACCCGGACGGGATCAGCGGGCTGATCAATCGATTGGTTTCTTAGCGCCCATGTGCTAGTACTTCTTGGGTGCGTCATGGCGATCTAGGTACGAGCCTCCGGGTGTAGTCTCCAAATGTTAAGGGGTGAATATTATTTTGGTCCTACCCGTCCTAGTTACACCAAATCACTACACTTTTTAGGAATGGTATGAGAGAGAACTTGCCTTCCATTGTATTATGTACCTCTTTTTATAGACTTTCTCAAAATCCCTTCCTGTTATAACATCATGCCACATGTCCTAAACCTCCTTAATTACTACGAATAACATCCCTTCTAATATATCCTCCTCATTTTCCATTAATTCCCTTCTTATCCTCCTTTCCCTGTGAACACTTCTTAGTGGACTTGGGATTTAGTCCCCAAGTCCCCATGTTCGATAGGGGATTTCTACCATACTAAGGGGGTAATAATTTTCATGTATCAACATTCAACATAGAAGTGTATAATACAACACATGAAAATCACCAACCGAGATTATCCACTTTAAAGCCGTCAATAATTTAGAAGAAAGGAAAGTAAACATTCAATGCACAAACAAGAGATGAAGCAAGAAGACCGAGAAGGGTTCAGATACTAGGAGTAGTTGTATTAGTATAGAGGATGTATTGATTGTATTACTGAAATACGGGACTGTTAGAGCACTGCTCGGTCGAACTCGCATGTGTTGCTATCTCGAGTATGTTTGTCAATGTTAGTGATCAAAACTATAAGTCTTGATTTCTAGCCTATTTATATATGTCTCGGACTAGGACATAGATTGTGTAGTTAAGATTAGACTTCACGACGTTCATCATTTGAAGACGAAGAACTACTAAGGGGAGTTTTTGGAACTTCATCGACAAAAGGTATGTGGAGACTGAAACTCATCTATCGCTTGGAAAATCTATTTCTACTCTATCTCTTATATTGAGACATAAATCGTATTACGATATAGTTTTCTATAGTTTTCTAAGATTTCGAGCTGAGTTTATCTCGCTTACATATTTCTCGAAATATGTGTTGGCAAGCTTTCGCTTCGACCAAGTTCATCTTATATCATGAGAAAATTTCCGAGTAACATTACATGGTTTGTATGATACAATCATTTGGTGTAGTCTTGGAATGTTTCGTTATGATTATTTCAATATCTTGAAAATTTCTTAGATGCTAATAGTGTGTGAAAACGGTTATTGTCATCCTCTAAGAAAGTTTCAATGATTGAAATAAAGAGTTTAGAATCATGTAACCATGTTTGGATATAAACATAATGTGTTATCACATTTGTATGTAAGTCCAAAACCGGGAACCTGAAGTATGTGTACTCGTACGCATACTGGCGGTTGTTGGATGTCTGGGCAAGTATGCGTACCCGTACGCTGATAGACATATTTTTGTATCTAAGTTTTCCTCAATTTTCTGTATTGTTGGTACTCGGATTTGTGCTTATTTTGGTGTTTTGTGTGTTTGTAGGTATTTTTGGAAAATAAACATTTTTGGAAAAATCGGCTCGAAAAATTATGTGGAACACCCCCGAAGGACGACTCCTAAACGGAACCCAGTTTTGGATAAGGGGCACCTCAGTTGGGCATCTACTATTCGAACCTCCAGTCTGGTTAAGGGGACTTCATCCTCTTCGTTTGAATTTAGAAATATGGCGGGAAAACTGGAACAGAATTAGGGTTGGGAATTTGAAGAAGTTCTAGGGAGATTCAATGGCTGAAATCACTCGGGTTTGTTCTAATTGTCAACACAGGAACGGTATGGGTGTTGGATTCAATCCAATTTGGCTAGATAATCACCAATCAAAGAACTCGGGACTGGTATATTTCCCGTTAGAATATTCTCGGGACTTGGAAGATTTTCACGATTTGCACGAGTCAGAATATGGAGATATTCTTCTGAGACGTCTTTTGAGCATGATTGGAGTGTGCTGTCTTCAGAATACCGCGTGGAGAAGCCAAAAATGGAAATTATTCCATAATCTGGCCGTGAAGAATAATCGCATTTAATGGGGAATATTTGGAGTTATTAGAGATTATTTTCGGTACCATAAGGCTATATAAGTGGTTTCTAAGGAGTAGAGTCGAGGAGGGAGAGTTTGGGGAGCAGTTTAGAACTTCAACAGAGCTGAATATCAAGTTGCAGGAAAACTGTTTTATGCTGGTGAACTGAAGAACACGAAGAACTGTAGACGCACAAAGACAGTCGTTTATCAACAGTGACAATGACAGAGGGGTGAGGGTCGTATGCTATAGCATCAGTGACAGTTCACATATATCGTTCTCTATAACAGTTGGTTTGTAACACTTATAACTGTTACAAACCCGGTTTTTAATTATTTTCTCCCATATTATCATCCTTGTAAGCACCTCTTGAGCAACGAATTATCTTTTTGAGTGTGTTTCCATGATGAAGAGCTAAACCCAATCCTTGGGGCAATGGAGGAAGCTGTTGTTTCGGTAAAAGTGATATATCTTTATTTTAAATTAATTATAGCAATTCTATTATGATTTTTGCATTGAACTAAAAATGGATTATATGCTTTTGATTAGTTAGGTGTATTTTCTCTTGATAGAATATGCTTGCTTTAGAGTTTTGATATTCTATGCTTGGATTAACATCTATTCTTTTAAAAATCTACATGTCTAGGCAATACTATTAGAATCAGTTTGAATGTTGAGTAGCGAAATTATTGTTTTATTAAATCACAAATATCGACCAATGGTGGAATCCTAGCCCCAGTCTCTCCACAATATTCACATCACCTTTTTATTTGAGTTTATTATTATCATTTATAAAATTTAAGTCTAAAAAAAATCTCCTTTCACAAGTCTTGAACGAACCATCTTACTACAACATCATTGAAGAATACCATCATACGCATAATCACGGAAGTCTCACGTCCGTGAATTTCTGCTGGAGTTTGGAATGTAAATTGGTATGCGCACCCGTACGCGTAACCAAACTCGGTCCGGCTACTTAAGTATGCGTACCTGTTTGCATACTTGAGTTGGTTACTTTGTAAAATCGGTTGTGTACATGAATTTAAACATTTATAAAATAAGTAATGCAATCTTTGCAAACCGTGGCTATAATATTCATATATTGATTCGAATGAATCAAACCGATTTTGCTTCAGTTGTGTTCTTGTATACTTCTATGAGAATATAGCAATTGAACGGCCCTTTAACTAGTTTCATTTGAGTCATTTGAACTAGTTATGGTTAAGATGAATAAGGTTGATTATGGCTAACTTCGGTTAACTATTGTTGAGACAACATGGTGTACACATTTGGGTACGGTTACATAAACCTAAATGAGGGTACATTTCATTTGTGTATAACAAGCTAAGTTCGATCTAACGGTTGAAAGATATTAGCTTGGTTGAATCAGGATTTTCATCTAACGGTGAATATTGAATGCTTTGTTACCAAGGTAACTTGGATTGAAAACCATGATTTGAAAACTATATAAAGGAGAACTCTAGCAACTGGTAAACCTAATCCCCACACCTCTTGTGTGTTACTAGTTGCATCAACTAGAGTCGATTCTCCTTTAACCTTAGGTTTCTATCGAGACCTTGTAGGTTAACGACTTCAAAGACTTTATTTGGGATTGTGAAGCCAGACCCAACTATTTTCTTTGTAGTTGCGTGTTCTGATCTTACCCGATTTTATCGTTTGAGTACTATCTTCTCTAAGATTTGCTCGAACTTTAATCTCCGATAGGCAAGATAAAAAGTAATCACAAACACCTTCGTATTATCATTTGTGATTCCACAATATCTAGTTTCTCCATCATACGATTTAGATTATTGTAAGGTGATTGGCCGTTCTTCGGGAATATAAGTCCGGTTTATCAATTGGTTCCTGTTCACCTTGATTTATCAAAATACGGAACAAAAACTCTTGGGTATTTCTATGGGAGACATATTTATTCAATCTATAGACTTTTCTGTGTGAGACACATTTGTTTATCAAGTCTTCGACTTTGGGTCGTAGCAAATCTTGATTGTGGGTGGGATCAGCTAAGGGAATCAAGTGCGTAGTATCATGTTGGGATCAGAGACGTAAGGAACACAATTGTACCTTGAATCAGAGTAAGATTGATTAGGGTTCAACTACATTCCAGTCCGAAATCCACTGGTAGTATGCTAGTGTCTGTAGCGGCTTAATACAGTGTGGTGTTCAAACTGGACTAGGTCTCGGGGGTTTTCTACATTTGTAGTTTTCCTCGTTAACAAATTCTGGTGTCTGTGTTATTTCTTTTCCACATTATATTTTGTTATATAATTGAAATATCACAGGTTGTGCGTTAAGATCAATCAATTAGAATATCCAACCTTTGGTTGTTGATTTAAATTGATTGACATTTGAACATTAGTCTTTGGTACCGTTCAAGTTACTCCTCTTATATTCAATCAGGCTCGCAGATTTCTATTTGTTGATTGCAGGTTGAACTAAGAGTTAGAGATATTAAACTCTTTGATATACTTTTCTTTAGATTGAGTCTAACTGTCTAGTTGATTCTCTAGAAAGTATATTGGAGTAAGTCCTCTCAGATTGCCAAATGAATTGTTGGGTGTGGTTGTTAGACCCCCGCATTTTGAGGGACAGAATCAGTATATATACTACACTCACATACAGACTTAAAGAGAAAAAATAAAAAGTAATTGTATGTACATAACAAGTTATAACAGCTCACTAACCAACATGTACTGACACTAACACGAGTAATTCTCATATGTGAGTTGTAGAACAAAACATGCAAAGACTGTTATTACTATATATTCAAACTGTAGTCTGCTGCAATAAATGGCTTTCAGCTTGTCTCGAAGAAAAGAAAAACGCGGTTATGTCATTCCTTTAGTAAAAATATCAGCAATCTGATCCAATGTAGAAAGATATGTGAATTTTAAGCTTTTGTTCTGCACAAGCTCTCTAACAAAGTGGTAGTCTATTGCTAAGAGTTTTATTTTACTATGAAATACTGGATTAGATGAAAGTGATATTGCACTTTGATTATCACAATATGTCAGAGGTGGAGAAGGAAGAAGAAGATGTAAATCTTTGAGCAACTGACATACCCAAACTACTTCTGCAGTTGTATTTGCAAGAGGTTTGTATTATGCTTCTATTGAACTTCTAGCAACACCACTTTGCCTTCTGCTAAACCGTTATATTGGGTTGGGACTAAAGAATACGCAGAACCCACCAGTTGATCTTTTTGTATCGATAAAGCCAGCAAGTCATCATCACTAAAACCATGTAAAGTGAGAAGACCTTTAGAAAACAACACACCATAATCCAGAGTTCCTTTAATGTATCTGAGTATTCTCTTAGCTGCAATAAAGTGTTGATCAGTATGAGAATGCATGTGCAGGCAAATCTGATTTATTGCAGAAGCAATCTCAGGTCTTTTCCAAGTTAAGTACTGCAATTTACCCACTAAAGGCCTATATTCACTAGGATCTGATAAAACAACTCAATCTATCTTTGATAGCTGAGTAGAAGGTGAAATTGGTGCTTCATGGTTTATCACCAATCATGCTAAATCTAGTAAACCTAAAGCATACTTAGTTTGACTAAGAAAAAGATTCTCATGATTCCTTTTAACCTAAATCCCAAGAAAAAAATGTAGATTTCTAAAATCTTTTATAGGAAAGTATGATTGAAGCTGAGAGATGAACTGTGTGATGTACTCTTTTGAATTACTTGTGATGAAAATGTCATCCACATAGACCAAAATTATTGTAGTTCTTGAACCAAACTTCTTCACAAACAAAGAAGAATCTGTTATTGATGGTTTGAACTCATGTGAGACTAAAACCATTAACAACTTATCATACAAGGATCTTGGAGCTTGGTTGAGGCCATAAATTGATTTATGAAGTTTGCACACATGATGTGGTTTTTCTTGATCAACAAAACCAGGAGGTTGATGCATATAAACATCTTCTGCTAAATCTTCATGCAAGAATGCATTGCGAACATCTAACAGTTTTAGTTACCAATTAAAATTAACTGCAAGAGAGAGTATTAATCTGATTGTGATTGGTTTTGCAACATGAATAAATGTCTCTATATAATTTATTCCTTCTTGTTGGTGAAATACTTTGGCTACAAGCCTGGATTTAAATCTCTCTACAGTACCATTTGCATTGTGTTTTATTCTAAATACCCATTTACAACCTACAATATTATAAGGAGGATATGGTTCCACTAGTGTCCAAGTACCAGCATTCTTAAGAGCAGTATGTTCCTCAACCATTGAGCACTTCCATTTTGGTATTTTAATTGCCTTAGGTAGCAAGTTGGTGTTGGAGGTGAAATAGCGGAAGTAAGATTAGTAGATAAAACATATTTAGTATTGTAAAATTTAGGTTTGAAAATGCCTATTTTTCCCCTTGTCACCATTTGATGTGAATTTGAAATTGCATTGTCACTCGGTGAACTAATGTTAATAGTGTTTGAAGAAGTTGATGTGTAGTTGTTGATGGTGAAATAGTTGTGTCTAAAAACACGGGGGGTACAACAACCACACCCAACTATTTCGTTCGGCAACCTGTACGGACTCCAATATAATTCCGAGAGTATCAACTTTGTTAGAGCATAGCTCGGTTGAACTCACCAAGCGTTGGTATGTCAAGTTTGGTTGTCATATTTTAGTATCAAAGCTCATCTAGAGTCGCTTGATTAAATACTAGAGTCAACTTTGTTTAGGTTAGACTTGAAAGTCTAGGAATGTTGAGACATACAATTACTACTCCGAAGACCTGAAGAATGCGAAGAAGTAACGAACTACAACGACAACATCATCCTTCCACTTGAGGTTATTAATACTGACTTGAACTTGTTTCATTCCTAACGTATCTTTCAAGTCGTGCATATTGAAAACATAATTGTGAAGTTGTATATATTGTATATTATACTCTAGTGATGTGACATGATCATAATAGTAAGGAATTAGACTATGAAGTATAACGCTTATCTTTTGAACTTCGTAGATATAACGTCGACATAATCTTGTATACATTGTTATGATTATGTGTACGGGTTATGGTGAATATTTCATCCTAGGAAACAATGTTTTACATTTGTTTAAAGGAAGTACATTCATGAACTTGTTTCTTGAATCAAAAGGGAAATCAATAGGATTATTGGTCTTGCTATTCGTTGCATATCTTTGGATGACCAATATGTGTGAGTTGGTAGAACCGATTTTAACTCAGGTTATGTATCTTGGTATAACCGATCACAATGCCTAGACTTATGATTTGGTATAACCGGTCCTGGTATTGGTGTAACCGATCCCAAGTAATCACCATGTGATGGTATGAACGATCCTTGTAATTAGTGTGACTGATCCTAGTAATTGGTGTGACTGATCATAAGTGTTGTGTGAACGATCCTTGTAATTGGTGTAACCTATCCTGGTAATTGTTGTGACCGATTACAAGTAATACCAATAGTAGATGGAACCGATCCTTGTAACTGGTGTAATCGATTCTAGTGACTGGTGTGACCAATCACAAGTAATTCCATATTTAGGTATAACCGATTGAACCGATGTATGTGATTTGGTATGATCAATCACATAGTAGTCTTGGAATACTGGAAAACCAATTTTAAACTTGTTTGGAAGTGTTGTATAACCGATTCCAAGAAAGAAAATCCATGTAAATATGAAATAAGGATTTGCAGTGAAAAGATGTCAACATACTTTGAACACGAATAGTAACTCTTATCATTTATTGTTCAAATATATTCCTTGGTAATCAAGGTGATCCTGTGCCGAAATAAATTAATAATCTTTTAATTAAGGTTTTTGATTTTATATGCATTAATTGCCAGCAATTAATTCATAGCTCTAGAAAATAAAGATTAGTAATGTTCATTTACTAATTGGAGATTTTCTACCGAGAGATTTCAAAAATATTGGACAAACATTTATTGGAATTAGGAAAACCGAATTTTGTCATTCATTGCATATCTTGAGAATATTTTCGATTTTGGAAATTCCTTGGTGTCCAACCATCCTTGATCCATAAATACATAAGTTTGAATTTCTAACAAACTATCCTAAGAACCAGGCATACTTCATTTCTTTTTGTTTCTGGCGGAGCCGTCTATTCGGAGATGAAAGTTTCCTAATTAGGTGAAATCTCTTACGACCGCTCGTTTAAATATTTCCGTGGGATCAAGAAGCTCTACGAGTACCGTTGGTGGGAAATTATATAATTACAGTTTATTAGTTTTCGATTGATTTGATTGACTAACTGTTGTTGAAACTTTGATTGCACCTAGTTCGTTTATGCTTGAAAATCTGATATAAGATTTATTCAAACTAGATTAGATTATCGACGGGATCTTTAAAATTGTTGTTAGATCTAATGACATCTTGTGATAATCCATTGTTCATAGACTCTATTTTGTGCGTGATTGATCAGAACAGATTCAAGTGGTGTTGTGCATGTTTTGAAGATAAAATAATATTTGGAGACGGAGAAGATTTCTTATTAGTTTTAGTATCTTGTGAATTGTGTGCACAAACCTTGATCGGCTGGGCACCCTCATCTTTTCAAACTTAATGAAACTCAATCAAGAAAGATATCAAAGAGATTTATCTCTTTTTCAACACAATCAGCAACTCAAATAGATAGGAATCCGTGAACCTAATTGTTATGAGAATAACTCAGATCGTGCCAAAGACCAATGTCCGAGTGTCAATCAAGTTCTATCCAACAAACAAGGTCAAATTTATCAACTGTGATTGAACAACGCATAACCTGTGATATTTCAATTATATAAAGAAAATATAATGTGGAAAAGAAATAACACAGAAACCAGAAATTTTGTTAACGAGGAAAACGAAAATGCAGAAAAACCCAGGGACTTAGTCCATACTTGAACACCACACTGTATTAAGCCGCTACAGACTCTAGCCTACTACAAGTTAACTTCAGACTGGAATATAGTTTAGCCCTAACCAAGTCTCATACCGACTAAGCTACATTTGCGTTCCTAACGCCTCTTGAATCTCGCAAGACCATGCGCACTTGATTCCCCTAGATGGCGTCCTTTACATCCTAGAAGTTGCTACGATCCAAATTCGAAGACTTATAAACAAATATTTCTCCCACAGGTAAGTCTATTCTATTTGTTATTTCCGTATTAAGATAAAGATCAAGGTGAAGAGGAAACACAACTAATAATCCGGTCTTATGTCGCCCGAAGAGCAGCCTAGAATATTAGTCACCTCACCATAACCTAACTGATTAACAGAAGAAGATATTACAGAATCACAAGAGTCTGAGACGAAGAAACTATTGTGATTTACTTTTTATCTTACTTATCGGAGATAAATCTCGAGAAAATATTAGAGAATATTAAACTCAATATGATACGAAAAGTAAGATCAGGATACGCAACTACAAAGAAAATAGTTGGACCTGGCTTCATGAATCCCAAGCAAAGTCTTTAAGTCGTTAAAATGTAAAATCGACTCAGATTTGCAACTAGGACACACAAAAATGTCAGGATTAGGTTTCCCAGATGCTCGAGCTTCTCTTTATATAGTCTTTCAAATCATGGATGCTTACAATCAAAACTAAGATAGCTTATTAACACCGCAATTAACATTCACCGTTAGATGAACTCTTGATTTAAGATTCAAGCTGTGATACACACAAATGCAATATACTTATATTCAAATATGGATGAACCGTACCTAAACGTGTATAACGAGTTGGCTCAATAACAGTTAACCGAAGTTAGCCATATTAACACTTTTAGCTTAGCTATATTCGTCTAACACTTCTAGACTCAATCTGATAATCAACCAATCATGATAGATAATCAAATGTATCTAAATGTGTTTTAAGAGAGTTGTTGAAATGTTCACTATCTCATAGAAATATATATGAAGCATCTGAAATAAATTCGGCTTGGTTTGTAAGTGTACAAGGTACTATACAAGAACCAATTCATGAACATAATGCCACGGTTTGCAAACCGAGTTTGCATACCTTAAAGCATTAAGAATCCAGAGACTTCATATCGCAAACAGAGTTCGCAAAAGAACCTGAATTCATGAGTATAGATAATAGGGTTAGCATACAGAGTATGTGAACAAGTTTTCATACTTACCGATTTTATAACCTAACCACTAAGTTCGCGAACTACCGTTTCGGACCTTGCCTAGTTTTTCCGTTCGCAAACACTGTTCGAAAACCGCAGTTCCGGATCTAATACAGATAAACTCATTTGCAAACACGATTCGCAAACAAGAGTTCCAGACCCGAACTAGTACTTCACAGTTCACATACATGGTATGCATATTGTGTTGTATCCAGACATTGGTAGTAATTCTAAAACCCTCGTTAATCGATTTGAAACATCCTTAGAAGACAAAAATGGTAATCTTACTCATACCACTAGCTTCAAGTAATTTTCAAATGATTATTTGATCAATACAAAACATCCC
This sequence comes from Papaver somniferum, assembly GCF_003573695.1. Classification (NCBI taxonomy): domain Eukaryota; kingdom Viridiplantae; phylum Streptophyta; class Magnoliopsida; order Ranunculales; family Papaveraceae; genus Papaver; species Papaver somniferum. The sequence continues at coordinate 64,350,909 of NC_039365.1, forward strand.
AAGTTAACATCAAATGATTGTCTCACACAGATCATGTAAGATGTTCAAGGTAATTTGCACATGATCAATCTTGACTTAATATTTAGTTTCCAACAAATGAATTGTTTAAAACTAAAGTTTTCAAGTAGATGATGAAGCATTCTAAGATTAAAACTCATATTTCGACAAATTATATAAACGAGATAAACTCGACTCAAAATTTCAAATGGGTATAACACAAATTCTATATAGCTATATGACTTAGTCTCATTAGAAGATAGAATTGAATGGACTTATGAGTGATAGATAAGTTTTAATCTCCACATACCTTTTGTCGTCGAAGTTCCTCCAAGATATTCAGTAGATCTTCTTTTTTAATTGGTGAACGCCGTGAAGTCTAATGCTCAACCACACACTTCTATCCTAACCCGAGACATAGCTATAAGTATACTAGAAATCAAGATATAGTTCTGATCAACTAAACTTGGCAAACAAGCTTGAGATAGCAAGGCTTGCGAGTTCGTCCGAGAAGTGCTCTAACTGTGCCAGATAACACTACAACTTGTTGAATAGTAACAACTAACTGAAAAGCAGTAGAATGAACAAACTCTCTTGATCTCAAAAGAAAATGTTCTTTATTAAGAACAACATGCCTTGAAATATACACTCTTCCAGTTTTGGGATCTAGACATTCATTGTATTTTGCTCTACATCTCACATGTGTAAATTACTCGTGTTCGTCTCGATGCAGGTTGGTCAGTGAGCTGTTACAGCCTGTCCTTTATGGACAATTCTTTTTCTGTCTTTCTATTTAAGTATATATATAAGTGTAGTATATATACTGAGTTTTTCATGTATTTTAGTAATACAATCAATACATTCTTTATATATTCATTAATACAACTAGAGCTCACATTAGAGCGACGAGAAAGTGAGATGATTTATAGTTTACATGGGAAGTAAAGAGAGGAATGATTAATTCCTTTGATGAAAAATAATTTCAAAATAATGACATGAATGAATTCAAACAGGAAACAATGACCGCAATTAAAACCCGACATCAAATAGAGAAACCCTCTCAAAGAAAACTTCTTTTAGGTTGTGTTTGACAATAGAAAAATAAGTTAATTTCATGAAAAAGATATTATTCAATGGAAATAATACATGGGAAGAGGCAATGGGAAAGGAAAGGCTTTCCATGAAATTGTTGGATATAATCTCCTTTATGCAACTGGCGTTGATCCGAGATATGAATACCAAATAAATAAGAAGACTAAAAATTTATGTATAAATCGAGTCGAGTATTAGATACTATATCCTTAAGACGCAATGCGCCCCATTCCGATGCTAATGGGTGTTACTTGTGAAACGTCTCCCATGATACAACGATATTTCTTCCTCCAGTAGAAGCACTTCAAACTCAAGGAAACGGCGAACCAAATTTAGTGTTTATCTCTCAATATTATGAAAACAATGAATGCTTGTGAAATCAGATTGTGATGTGTGCTTTTCTTATGTTTACATCTCAGTATTTCTTTTAAATTACATGGTTATTTGTTATTTTCTAAATATTATGAATGCTCCTGTGAAACAATATGATGTTGAAATCATTGTTGGTTATGTATTGTCTTGGTCTGTTTTTACAAATCGTGACTCATCTACTTGTATTTCTTCGAAGATACACTTCTCATTTTATAAGTTCTTGATTGCAGAAAACGCTATAAGGGCACTCTCAATCGCCAAGAGGATGAATTTCCTATCATGTACAAGCCATCGTGATACTTCTGTCAGTTTCGTTACTGATAGAAGGGATCAAGACCATATTTTGATAGTTTTATCACGAGTGAAGACGCTCAACTTCCCCAACCTGCTTGTGGCGACATACATATTATCAGCATTAAAAGATATCTTATTAGGTACCGATGGAGAAAGAAGAATTTCTATGTTTTTGAAGATTTATAAATGTAATTTTATCTTTCTAGGTAGTTTTAAAAATTGTCATAGTATTATGGACAATTCGCGTTGCAATCTTTTCTTTAGTCAAGGTTTTACCACTATTGGTGTTCCTTAGCAAGGCTTTTAACGAGGAGACATATGCATATCCTATGTCCATGGCAACCTTCAAGGAACTAGTCCAAATCACTTGGCCGGTTTCTAATATAAACCAATTTATTCTCAAAAAATAAAAATAAAAAATGAAATATAGTGGGGGTTTATATACTTGATTGGTGTCTCTTAGGAAAGGATAAAGTATCTTTCCGAGGAGAGTCACATCTCTTGTAAGAGTCTCTTCATGGAGAGTCAAATCTCTTGGAAAGAATTTTTTCTTCATGGAGAGTCACATCTCTTGGGATAAGTTTCCAACTCAAATTGAAAGGGTTTCACCAGTGGAGAAAATTATTTACAATTTTACGATTGTAACAGACCTAATTTTTGTTCAAATTTGTAACGATCACCCATATTTGAATAGAATTTTCAAGGAATGCAAATGTTAAGCAGACATTAAAGAGAGATAAAATGAAAAGTCATTGCACGGGGATAGTTAGATTTTCGCTTTGAACCTTCCTTAGTAAATAACTATCGGATTTACTCACTAACCAGTGAACGCAAAGTTTCGAACTGTTCAGTTTTTATTTTAAACCAAGACAATAGTTATCATGCAACGCCTTTTCTCACTATTTTGATTATACGGTTGTGTTCATTTCGGCTCTGAACAAATCCCAGATTCATGAGTCCTTTAGGAAATCAAGCCTTATAAAATTTTCATAGAATCGGCCACAATTCTACACTCACATAGTTGATGTCCCGTTAAGAAATACCATGTAATATCCCACTTGTAAATACAAGATATAGGCATCACTAAAAGTATAGGTTATCATACACCACATTTCAGGAAATACTTTGTCTCATCATAGGAATAGGATGGAGTTTTATCTCCACAGTGTTTACTCAGAGTTATACATAACTTAGTTGTCCCTTTTGAACCTAGATCTTGAGATATCCAGTCAACTAGGTTAGATTACCATTATGTCACTCTTAATTGTAGGCTTTTAAACCCATTCCCATAGATGATTAATATACTTTCTTTTTGGTCAATCCTTTAGTAAATGGATTCGCTGGGTTTAGACTTTACATAATCGATCGATATTATCTCACTAGAGAGCAATTCTTTAACCATTTTATGTCTTCGACGATATGTCGAGACTTACCATTATACATACTACTTCGCGCCCTTCCAATTGTTGATTGACTATCGCAATATATGTTAATTTCTAGTACATATTTTGGCTATATTAGAATATCTTCTAAAAAGTTACGAAGCCATTCTGCTTCTTCTCCGGATTTATCCATAGAAATAAATTCATATTCCATACTCGATCTAGAAATACATGTTTGTTTCGAGGATTTCCAAGACACGATTGCTCCGCTAAGTAAACACGTATCATTCAAATCATAAATCCAACTGGCATTAGTATATCCTTCAATTATAGTGGGATATCTTGTATAATGCAATCCATAGTTTTTAGTGTATCTTGGATATCTAAGTACTCTAAATATAGCCCTCCAATGATTCTTTCCAGGATTAGTCGTATATCTACTCAGTTTGTTTACTGGGTGTGCTTCATCGGGTCGTGTACAATTCGTAATGTACAGTATACTTCGTATAATTCGTGCATATTCCGTTTGATTAACACCCAGACCAATATTTTTCTTCAAATGGGTTTTTTTTTCCGTCAATAAAAAGAAATACTTTCATTTTGTATTTTTATGTCACCAGAAAAAGATACAAAAAGATAATATATTTTTAAAACTACCCAAGTTTAATGTTGAGAAATATAACATATGGAGTGAATGTGGGTCCGACTAAAACTAAAAAATCGGGGATCTAATAACCACACCCAATATTTCGTTCGACAATCTGTATGGACTAACTCCAATATAATTCCAAGAGAATCAACTAGACTGTCAGACTTAATCAAGGAAATATATCCAAGAGATATATCTCTGTTTCTCAACGTAATCAACAAATCAAATAGATAGGAATCCGTGAGCCCGATTATTATGAGAAACAACTTGAACGGTACCAAAGACCAATGTTCAAGTGTCAATCAATTTCAATCAACAACCAAAGGTTGGATTTACCAATTGATTGAACTACGCACAACCTGTGATATTTCAATTATATAAACAAATATAATGCGGAAAATAAATAACACAGACACCTGTTATCGAGGAAACTGCAAATGCATAAAAACCCCGGGAACTAGTCCATATTTTAACACCACATTGTATTAAGACGCTACAGACACTAACCTACTAGAAGTTAACTTTGGACTGGAATGTAGTTGAGCCCTAACCAAGTCTCACTCCAATTAAGGTACAGTCATGTTCCTTACGCCTCTGAATCCCAGCAGGACTCTATGCACTTGATTCCCTTATGTGATCTCACCCACAACTAAGAGTTGATACGACCCAAAGTCGAAGACTTTATAAACAAATTTGTCTCTCACAGAAAAGTCTATTCTGATAGATAAATATGTCTCCCACAGAAGTACCTATGAAGTTTCTTTTCCATCTTTTGATAAATCAAGGTGAACAGGAACCAATTGATAATCCAGTCTTATATTCCCGAAGAACATCCTAGATATATCAATCACCTCACAATAACTTAACTATATGGTAGTAGAAGAAGTTATTATGGAATCACAAAGAATGAGACGAAGAGATTTGTGATTACTTTTTATATCTTACCTATCGGAGAAATCTCGAGCAAATCTTAGAGAAGATAGTACTCAATAGGATAGAACAAGTAAGATCAAAACATGCAACTACAGAGAAAATAGTTGGGTCTGGCTTCAGAATCCTAATGAAGCCTTCAAGTCGTTAACCTATAATGGTTTTAGGAAAAACCTAGGTTAAAGGAGAATCGACTCTAGTCGCAACTAGTATCACACAGAAGTGTGGGGATTAGGTTTACAGTTGCTAGAGTTCTCCCTTATATAGTTGTTGATGGTGGATTTTCATCAAGGGCTAAATTTTTAAAATTATGATACTGCATGTTTCTGACCCGGTTTCAGGAACGCATGTGACGATTTGTGTTTTTACGATCCGTGGACCGTTTTCACTATCTCTGATCGAGTACCTCTCAGAGCCACGATGAATATGTTTCTCGAAAGGCCTCCCACTTGATGAGCGTTCGATGCTACGCATTTCATCGTGCCTCTCTATGTAGAAGAAACATTGGGCGGTCCTCCATACATAATTGTTTGTTGAGAGGGAAAAACGCCTTCAGGACGTCGGCGACACTCGTTGTTCCCTGACTACATAGAGAGACTTGCCTCTACATAGAAGAACGATTGGGCGGTCCTCCATACATAATTGTTTTTTAAGATGGAAAAACGCCTTCAGGACGTCGGTGACACTCATTTATTGTTCTCTGACTATGTACAGAGACCGTGTATAGATTCAGGCGTCTCTCCATACATAATTGTTTGTTGAGAGGGCAAAACGCCTTCAGGACTTATCAACGCTGCATGTTGTTCCCTGACTATGCACCTTTCAGAACGAGTATGATGTTTCAACTATCTCATATATCGATTCTACAATAGACTAATTCTACTGTGACATTCACCGACTGAATTCCTAGAAGATAATCTATTCTATCTTATTACTCTGTTCCACGGCTGATCCCCGGCTGATCCCATGGATTAGTAATAGATAACCACTTTATCTTATTACTCCATTCCCTGAATCCCCCGGCTGGATTTCATGGATTAGTAATAGATTCTCAACTCATTTTATTACTCTGTTTCATGAATTATTCCCAGCTGAATTTCATGAATTAGTAATAAATACTCCACAATCGGGCTTCTGAGCCACCATCGAGCAAGTCCCGAGAAAATGTTGCAAGTGTACTTGACAAATGATGCACAAACGAGCGCCCAAACACACGAACGAACGATCGAAGTATGGACGAACGAGCGATCCATGGAAATAATAAAATAAGCTAAGGCGTGGGACCGGTCGTCCGGCCGGTCGGTCATGCCATGGCCAGTCCCCCTTTTTATTTTATTTACTTTTTTTTGTTTTCCCTCATCTCACAGGGATTCCCTCATCTCACAGGGTTTCCCTCACTTGAGCAGACTCCCTCGTTTGTGACAAACTCTTGGGTTTCCATGCTTTCGTCGAACAAAAATAGGCAAAAGGTGTCACGGGACCGGGCCACCTAGCCAGCCGGCCACGCCCTAGCCTTGGCCGGTCCCAAACCTCACAATTCCTTGTTTTCACATATTATTATTTTCATCATCTCATGGAACTCCATCGTTCGACCGAAAACCCAAGTTTTCAATATTTTCTCAAATATTGCTCAAACCATGGAAAAGCCAAAAGGTCAAACGGTCATAAGACCGACCACAAGCTTCCCGCGTCAAAATTAAAATATTATTTTAATATTTTTAAAGTTATCTGTCGCACGAGCAAATTTCTTCTTGCTCATTCGAGCAAAATTAAGAGTTTCAGTCAAGATCAAACTCTTCTAAAAATTCAAAATATTGCTCGAACGCTCGTGAGAAAATACCAAAACTCTCAAGACTGCGACAAAGACACCGTGGTGACGCGGTCATGCTTCCTTGACTGACCAAGGCCTGCCCTAAGGCTTGCAAGGAGTCGGTCCCACATATTCTCACGGTTTTGACCTAATTTGCTAGCAATTGCTCAAATTGGGTCCAAACTCTCTTCAACCGACTTGGGACTCACTCAAACGACTGGCATCCGGTCCCACAGCCACCAAGGGTCAGTCCCATTCCTCCTTGTTCGGTCCCTCATCTCTCCACAATTAGGTTTTACTGCCTAACGCTCACTCGAGCACTATTCTAATTAAAGGATCAACACTAGCATTTGATCATTCTTTCACCATCCGGTCAGCAAAGGACCCTGGAGCATGCTCACTCGAGCGGTTGGGCGCCACATGGTCATCCATTGTCCCGCGTGGTCGGTCCCTCCTTCACTCAATAGCCTATTTTCAGTAATGCATCAATTGACGAATAATTGATCAAAAATTAGGGTTTCGAACAAACGCTCGCTGAATCACAATTCTGAGCAGTTCAAACACTAATAATTTTATGATTGATCCGACAATCAATATCTGAATTAATTATGAGATATTCGGCCCTGCCAATATTTTAATTAATTATTATTTGGTCACACTATCAATAATCCATCGAATGACAATATTTGCTCATCTGCTCGAATATTGATTCAACTACCAATATTTAGTAACTTAAAGCAATACTTGCTCAATTGCTTGAATATTGATCCAACTATAAATATTTAGTAATTCATTGAACGAGCAATACTGGCTCAATTGCTCAAATATTGATCCAGCTATCAATATTCAGTAATTTATCGATCAATTGCTAAGGCAATATTTGCTTATACTATCAGCATTCATTCGAGAACTATGTCCTAGCAGACGCTCAGTCCATGAATCATAGAGCATCTGACTATCATGCTCCACTGAAAAAATTTAGACCCATTGTCTAATCAAATCAAACGAATGACTAGTCAAATCCACGTTCGTGAGACAATCAATGACGTCACATGGGGGATATCCATTAGGGTTTTGGTCTGGAGGCCTACAGCACGTGTGTTCATCCACGATGAGAAATATCATTAAGTCTTGCAAGCAGTTGAGTGAGTAAGCAAAGTAGTGGTGGACAATTAACCAACCCTCTCAGTATGAGGAACTGGTGAAACCACAATTTTCCACTTTCCCACTCTTTTACTCGAGCAACCGTCACACTTACTGGAGATCAATGTGTTTACACTTTCCGGAAATATAAATAAGTCTCTGATTCCATGATTGAACAGGTACGAAAAACACACAGAAAATCCACGAAGTATTGAACATACAATCCATCGTCTAACCAAGAATCGTGTGACCAACACTCTTTCAATCACTCAAACTTATTCATCATTTGCAGAAACCCACAACACATTCACATATTACCATTGATCTCACACACTTCTCAGCTTCTCTCCTACAGATCAACCCCCTTCCCTCTTTGTGACCGAATTGACTCTGGAACGACCATTGACTTGGTTTAGGTCGGAGTCCTACAGATTGATCTCTTGAACTTAAAAGCACTCACATGCAGTGCATCTGTTTGAGGTTAGGAAGTTTGCTCGGTTGAGGAGTCCTCGACCGCTCGATCGTCTCTTCATTCCCTAAAAAACCAGCAAATCGTTTTTCCCCATCAACAATAGTCTTCAAATCATGGTTTGGTAGCTTGGAAACAAAGCAATCAATATTCACCGTTAGATGAAAACCTGATTTAAGATTCAAGGTAAGTTTGCTTAAAACTAAAGCAATATCTCTCCATCGTTATGTTGTTATACACAAATGAAATATACCTCCATTTAGATATAGGTAACCGTACCTAAACGTGTATATTGAGTTGGCTCAATAATAGTTAACTGAAGTTGGCCATATGAACACTTTTGTATTAACCACATTCATCTAACACTTCTATATCAAATGATAATCAAATGAATCTAATTGTGTTACTCATAGAGTTGTTCAATTGTTTATATTCTCATGGAAGTATACAAGACACAATTGAAACAAAATCGGATTGATTCAAGAGAATCAATTCATGAACATTTAGCCACAGGTTTGCGAAGATTGCATTCCTTAATTTATAAAAGTATTTGTACATGAGTATGAAATCATGCTTAACCGATTTTAGAACTTTAACCAACTCAGTTTGCAAATGGGTACGCAAACTTAAGTTCCGGACTTTGGTCATGTCCGACAGTTCGCAAACTGGTATGCATAATGTCGTCCCAGACCTAACTCAGGTGAAACCCTTCGCATATGCAAGCTTGGTTCCCGAACTTTAACAGTTAAAACCGTTCGCATACTGGTATGAAAACTTGGTTCCCGGACCTGAATCATACCACAACAATTTGCATACTAGTATGCAAACATTGTTATATCCAGACAATGGTTAATTATTCTAAACTCCCATTTCTATCATTGAAGCATCCTTAGAAGAAGACAATAGCATTCTCACACAAACTTTTAGCTTATAAGTAATTTTCAAGTGATCGAATGATCAGTACGAAACATTCCGAGTCTACATCAAATGACTGTCTCACACAAACTTTTAGCTTATAAGTAATTTTCAAGTGATCGAATGATCAGTACGAAACATTCTAAGTCTACATTAAATGACTGTCTCACACAAATCATGTAAGATGTTTCAAATTAATTTTCACATGATCATCTTTTGACTTATTATTTAGTTTTCAGCAAATAAATTGTTTCCAACTGAACTCGTCAAGAATAATGATGAACGTAGCTAAAGCGAAAAGCTTCCAACACATATTTCGAGAAAGATATAAGCGAGTTAAACTCAGCTCGAAATATCAAATGTGTATAATATAAAAGTCTATATAGTTATACGACTTAGTCTCATTAGGAGATAGAATATAATAGACTTCTGAGTGATAGATAAGTTTTGGTCTCCACATACCTTTTGTTGATGAAGTTCCTCCAAGCTCTCCTCGGTAGATCTTCGTCTTCAATCGATGGACGCCGTGAAGTCTAAAGCTCAACTAAACATTCTATCCTAATCCGAGACATAGTATAAGTATACTAGAAATCAAGACTTATAGTTTTGATCACTTAAACTTGACAAACAAGCTTGAGATAGCAACGCTTGCGAGTTCGACCGAGCAGTGCTCTAACAGAAACATAAGGTATTCTCTCAATTTTCTTAAAGAGTTGATTATTCTTATGACCCCAAAAAAGGTGGGTCTTACTCCTTTGACCCTATAGTCAAATAAATAGTTATGCAAATTATTTACATGGCCCCGAAACAATTTTAATTGTAGGAAGACTAAAATAACCTTCTAGTTGTGGATATTTCTTGCACATATCCTAATAGTGGAATTTTCTACACATATGCTAGTTGTGGATTTATTATGCAACAAGTAAACACTTTGTGCTGGGCTAACAATTAGTTCCTAGAATGATGAGATCAACCGAGCATTGCTCTAACAATTAGTTCGAAACCCAATACAACTATAGGGATCAACCCAAATGTTGGATTAACGTACAAGTGCAATTACTTTATTATAACTAAAATGATAGTTATAATGCGGAAAGTAAAGTAAAAGAACACAACAAGATTTTGTTAATGAGGAAACCGCATATGCAGAAAATCTGCGGGACCTAGTCTAGTTTTGAATACTCTCAGAATTAAGCCGTTATACAAAGACTGCGCTACCAATTTTGTATATTTGAGACCAAGTAAACTACCCCTGGTTATCTAGTTTCCTTAGTATCCTTGCGCCTATAACCAATATGGCCAATGCACGTGAATCGTAAGATAGAGAGTACAATCTTAAGTTGCTTCAGTTGTTGTGAAGATTTCAAGCACTCAACTTCTTTGGATCGTCTTCCGAAACAGTAAAGGACTAACTTGTTCGGTAACCACTCTTCCAATCTCAAGAAGTAAATCATATATTTATGTTGAGCTCAACAAAGGATCTTCCATTTAGTCTAATAAACTCCTTTGTTGGGTAAGATATACCAAGATCTAGATTACTGAAGTAACTAGATCTAGGTATACAAACTACAGTAAAACATCTACAAAATAATAGGCTTGGGACCATCCTAATCCTATTATTTTAAAGAGATATTACTTAATCGATAATATAATAATTTATTATTTTATAAATATAATAACAATGTATTAACTTAAAGAATAATTTTTAGTTTTTTTGAATTTGAATTTGAAGAATTATGGTTTGATACAAAGTACATATGACAACCATAAATTGACAGAAGTTACTAGATGATGAACAATTGGAAATCGTAGAAACATTAATATTATCGTAGACACAATGCATTACAAACCCTGAGAAAATTTAGTGTATGGAAATTAATTTTTATTTTCGTAATGGAATTATTATTTTATATAGTATTTGGGACCCATTAATGTTTAAAAGGAACTTTTGAAATGCATTATATTATAATATTATCGAATTTTTTATTTTTGCACTAAGGGCTCGAGTCGGGACTTGAAAATTTTATTATTTTAGCGAGACTATTATATTATCGAGTATTATATTAAAAAAGTTTTACTGTATCAGATTCGGATACTGAAGAATACCATCAAATGATAGTTTGTCGATCTAATATGACTACCAATCAACTGTCTATCAAAGATAAACAAGATTTATTCGGATCCCAACCAATCAAGTTTGTGCATGAAGTTAATCACAAAGATACGAAACCAATAAGAAATCTTATTGTCTTCAAATCTTTAATTTCTTCTTCTGTACCTGCATTATTCCAACTTATGATCGATAACACACTCAACGGATTCTGATAGCAATAGATGATCACAAGTCAACGTCGGATCTAAAGATAGATCTGAACTACCGCTAATCCCTTGATCTAGTTTGAGTATCCTTATGTCAAAAGAGAAGACTCTCAAGAATAATCAAACTAGGCAGTCAAGGTTTAACAACTGTTAGCAAATCAAATCAATAATTGAAAACTAAAAATAACAATGCAGATTCTAGCTTCCCTCTAACGGTACTAGTAGACGCTTCTTGATCCCAAAGAAGTTTATAAACTAGCGGACATAATAGATTTCGCCTAATTAGGTTACTCTCCTCTCCAAGGTAGTATTACAAGTAATACTGTTATTTGTCTACAACAGTGACTACAAAATGAAGTGCATGCCTCAAGTTTGTAAGAAGAATAAACTTCACTAACTATAGAACAAAGTAGTTTGGGCACAAAGGAATTTTCATAACCGAAAATATTCTCAAGATATGCAATAAGCACCTAAATTCGGTTTTGTCTAATTCCAACAAATATTCAACTGTCATACTGAAACCCCTCTTGGATTATAATTCAATATTATCTAGCATACAACATACTTAACTAATATATCTTCCAGAGATATGTTTTGCTTGCTGGAAAAACAAAACATATATATTCGAAAATCTTAATAAAAAGATTCTCTAACATTTCGGTTTGGGATCTCACTTTGAGTATCAAGGAATATCTTTGAACAATAAAACATAAGATTTGTGTACATGTTCAAATTACTCAGTATGTAGACATCTTGAACTTCTCTATTTTGCAAACCCAAATCCCAAAATCACACAAAACCTAAAGTGTACGTGACAAAAGAAATCGGTTTTTCTAATGGGGATCAGTTCTACCTTAGTTCCCAATGTAAGTAGGGATCGGTTCTACCTTAGTTACCCATATAGGTAAGTATCGGTTCTATCACGGTTCCCAACATAAGTAAGGATCGGTTCTACCATGATTCCCAATGTAAATAGGAATCGGTCCTGCCTTAGATCTTCAATGAAAACCTGACTACCAATCCATTTGATTTCTTTCAACTACGAAACAAGTCCGTAAGTCTACTTCTTAAAACTCATGTAATCAAACATAGTTTTCCAGTCATGAAATCAATCCTAAGTTCATTACATGATCTAGTAACAAGTTACAAACATTATGTCTATGTCGCTATTACGAAGTTCAAAAGATAAATGTTATACTTCTAATTCAATATACCAAGGTTGTAAAACAACTTGTATATTCTTCCTTGACACTTTGATCATAATAAGATGATAAAGTTATATACATGATAGAGTTTCATGTATATAACTTCGCATGTTATGTTTTCAATCAAAAAAATTGAAAGTAATGATACAGAAATGTAAATAAGTCAAATCTTGTATTACTAATATCAATTAGAAGGATGATGTCTTCGCTGATGTCGATACATCTTCAGAATCTTCAGGTCCTTGGAGTAATACTTGTATGTCTAAAAATTTATAAACTTCGTATTCTAACCTAATGAAGTTGACTCTAGTAATTTAATCAAGCGACTTTTGAGTTTTGATACTAAAATATGACAACCAACCTTGACATACGAACGTTTGGCGGGTTCAACCGAGCAGGGCTCTAACAATATGCACAATCAATCAAATCAAGAAAATGAGTCTAGAAACCCCTTTATTTAAGATGAATATTCATATTAATATGAAGTGTTGGATGACGGACTGGGTCGCGACAGATTTTTAATATATAATTTTGATTGCATTCGTCAATCTATTAGATGGTAATTGATACCTCAATTATACATTGCAATTATTAGTTGGATTCTCTTGGGATAGGTGTAAGGAAAATCTCGTTGGGGTTGACAAAATCTAACGAGATAAACATGCCCCATTTGACTCATGCTCAACACCAAATATACCAACAATATGTTGTTTACCGAAAGGTATCGAACTTTTATATCAATCAAAAATAACCTACTAATCAAGATTTTCTTAAATATGTTCTAAAGCATCTGAAAAAGAGTGGGGCCAAGACCCGCCACATCGAATCAACGATTTCCACCAGATACACTAAAAGCAAATGACATATTTCATTATGATAATGCTTTGAATGAACTATTAAAAAAAAAAGGGTGTACAACTCCAGACACCTACTAAGAAAAACCTGGTAAAAAAAAGTATGACACTGTAAAAAAATGATGATGAGATGCCAGCGTTAGTAGAACTGGAAGAACATGATGATGAAATGGACGGGATTATGGAGAGGGATCCTGACATGCCACCATTGGTCGAGATAGATAAAGAAGGCAACAAAGTATTTACTTAAAGGATTAGTTCCTCGTTGATGGGATTGTGCTTAGCTGGATTAGCCTTCCAGAATAAAGGTTTAGTTCCTCGTTGATGTCCCGCATGTTCATTAGTGTGAGTGTTATATATTATAAACTAATATGAGAAACAATCCTAGATTTACTACTATTAAAAGTGAGTATGCAAGTGAAGAGTACTTAGATTGAGAGGGGCTGTAATTTCGATGTGGTTGGCGTTCGACATTGCAATTTGTGATAGTGTAGTATTGCATGTTGTCAGTCATACATTATGGTCCCTGTCTAAAACAGTCATTTCGGAAGAGAGTGAAGTGGAGGAAGTGCCTCAACTCATCTCACTTATTCCTGCATCAATGCTGATAGTGGGGATGACCAAAAAATATGGCAGTTTGGTGACTCCTTTTCAGTTGCAGGTTGTTACAAGGCTCTGGAGGAGGATGGAGCCGTTTTTTTTCCCTCACGAGAGATTTTGGAATCCAAGAATACCAGAAAAAGTAGTATATTTTGTGTGATGCATTTTCTATAATGTTGCACCTATTGGTAAAGCGAAGGGGTATATTGTTGTAAATAATTGTCTTTTATGTAAGAAGGATACTTAGTCAAATCACCATTCTTACATGGACAGACTACCTGATCAATTTGGATATACTTTTTTTTGGAGGGATATAACCTGCAATTTGTTTTCCAGCAGTATTTTGTTAGAATGGAATAGGGAAAAGGAAGCAAAATTGTCCATGAGAAGAAGAATATGGGACCTAATCCCTTTCGCCATATGGCAGGCAGTCTGGATAGAAGGGGACAACAGAATATTTGATGGTAAATACAAAAGGTTGGAAGAAATTATTGAAAATGTCAAAATTTTAAACCAACTTGCTTGTAAGTTCTAATTATTTGAGGATCTCTCTTAACTTGGTTCTAAGTAATTGGAAAGCGGTCATTGGAACCAACATAATAACAGCTCTGCTACAATTGAGCTTTCTATCTTTTCCCAACGCACGTCTTTTTATTGGTGTCACTGTCTTTTAACCTCTTATTTTTTTAATAGAAAAAAAAATAAATTAAAAATATATATAAACGCATTTTAGGCCAGAGGTTGAATAAGAAAGAGTGAGAAGAAGGCCAAATCCTTAATTCCCACTTTTTAAAATAATGTTAAAAATATATGCTTTTGACATCCTCATTTTATACATCCTCAAAATGTTAGGTGTACAACTCTTTTTTTAGGCAATTTATTTATTTTGAAATCTACTGGTGTATGTTTGTAAATTTATAATGGGATCGGAGAAGAGGGGCGAAAAAATATCATTGTAGTTTTCAAAATATCATTTGCCACGGGAGAAGAAACATACTTGTGCAGCCGGTTTTAAGGTTTGCACAAATCGGAAAACTTTGTTAAAGTTAATCTCTTATTTTATTTTTATAATTTGTTCCAGGTAATTGCTTTACACTTGTGAGTTCAAGGTAATGAATCCCAACCAAGCCACAACAGCGCATAACACTCCAGAATACAATTTGTGATCGATTAAAAAGATAACTCAAAGTATTCTCTTTTTTGGTAATGCTAATGAATGGATCAAGCAAAGACAGCTTCTGTCTGTCTTCCTAATCTTACTTTTAATATCTTAATTTTACAAATAAACTTCACTTCTAACTTTTGATTATATTTTTCAATTAACAGTGTGGGTTCTCTATCTAGAAAACAGTATTGATGTAGATAAACAGTGGGACAATCTAATAATACATACGTTCAATGTACTATGCTTTAAGGTTTCGCTATATATTATTAGCTGTATCATTCCTCCAAGTACCCAGTATCTAGCAAGTGTTAGAAGAACAGAAACAGAATCTCATCTCGTTTCTTCATTTTGGACTTCAAAAATGGATTCAGACTTTAGGTTTAAAGCTCCTCCACCTCAAGTACCTACAGAACCAATGGATTTTCTTTCTCGCGATTACTGCAACTCAAAAGCAGTTCAAATTTTCCAACCAGATGTTCAAGATCGGGCACTAGTTCTTCAAAATCATTCAATGAGAACTTTTACGGATGACGTAAAACCTCCGGTAAGAATTATCAAACTGTTGAAAAAAAATTCTCTGTTCTTCTCTACATGATTTGTGAAAAGTGAGATAACACAACTACACCCTGTTTCACACTTATGCAGCATATGGATGATGGAGATTTCAAGTCTTTACCACCATGGAAATCATCCAACGATGTCAAGGTAATACTGTTCTCGGTACATCAATCAGTTCCTTATAAAGTTTAAATACGATTCTGTGAGTTATAAATATAAAATAAACTATAAGTAAATGGAACTAATTTGTTAAAAGTATGTACATTTTTCTTCTCGTCTTTCTACCAGTCCTGGATATCGCTACAGCAGGCTATGCATCCTGAAATCAATTACAACAGAAAGAAATGGGTACGTGTTCAGCCTTTCTCTTTATAATTGATATGCAAAAAAAAAAAAAAAAAACTTCATTTATGAAAAATGTTCATGGGCATGAATCTCCAAAAGAAAATTTTATAGTCTGGCTTTTGCAAGAGAGTGGGCTTCGAGTTAGGAAAACCCTGTTCAAGAAATATCTAGGTGCCAGAATTGGTCTTTCGTTCCAGTTCCACATATAGTTGGAGCTGAAACAAGAGTGGACAGTTCTACTTAGTTTCCATTTGTCAATTCTTTTATCTCGGATCCAGCTATCCATTGCATGACCCATACTTCCTAATAAACACCGAAATAAATTGCATTGCAGTTTTCGTGGAAAGTGATCCCGTTAAAGAATCTATCGATTAAGAAATGGGTGAAAGAGATAAAGCAAAAAAGAAAAAAAGAAGACAGATTACAGAGAGCTGAAGTTCATGCAGCTATATCAGTTGCAGGTGTAGCCGCAGCACTAGCCGCTATTGCTGCAGAAAATATGAATAAACAAGGTAATCATCATCAAGCAAACAACAACAACACAGGGAAGGAATCTGCCATTGCTTCAGCAGCCGCCTTGGTTGCGGCCCAATGTGCACAAATGGCAGAAGCTATGGGAGCTAAGAGAGATCAACTTAGCAATGTGTTGGGATCAGCAATGAGCACTGCTAACGCTACAGACATCTTGACACTGACAGCTGCAGCTGCAACATGTAATTAACTCGATTACCAACTTCTCTAATTAATCATCTCTAATTAATCATTATAAGCAATTAATAAACACCATTCTATCATATGCCTGTCGTTTTGTCCAGAAAAAAAAAACATATAGCGGAAATTAGGAGTCTGAAATTTTAAAAATGACTTGCTCACATGTCAATTTGACTGCCTATTTCTGGATGCAGAATCCTACACAAGTTTTACTCGAGGAGAATGATTTTAATCTAGTTTTCGAGAGGAGAAAGATTTTAACCAAATCCTCGTGGTGGTCCAGAACACCCTCTTGGGATTAAAACACCATGAGTTCATAGAGTACACATAATAGATGGATATTTTATGCAGAATTTTTTTAACTCTCCTCTTCTCACTCTTTTTGGCATGATGCTCTATGTTTTAGCATTAAGAGGAGCAGACACACTAAGAGGACGACCTGGTCGTAGCGAAAGATTGACTGGAGGCAAACCCATACTTGCAATCGAGGATAACAAGGATGATACTGACTGTGACTTTAACTTTGAAAAGTTTAGATCAGTGCTTTCAAAGGGATCTAACCTGAGCGTCGAATCATCAGATGGTAAGTATTTCATCACTTTATAATAGGTCATCCTGCCGAACCCATTAAGTCATGATCCTCCATCTTTCTGGCCATCATAAAGATGGTTCCAGTCAATGACGGGTTTGTGGGCCACCTCAGGAACAGGAATGAACAGTTGCTGATTGATATAATTGTGAAACAGGAAAGTTCAAATATAGGTCAGTCTCTATCGTCCTCGACAATGAATCCAAGGTTTGATCTCTAATTCTCTTTAAACTCATTTATCCTTCCACAAGAACAACATTCTTCCAGGACCATGGATTCACAAATTAAGTAAAAAAATTGTCTTAATTAAGGGTTTCTTAAACATTTACATGATGACTAAAATTCCCACCCCCTCCCCAAAAAACAAAAATAATTTTCTTTTTAGACTTTGTAATGCATATAACGTCATTTGTAGATGTCATTGTTGTACAGTGGGATCTGAGTTGAATACTCTTGATCAAAAATAAAATGAAATACCATCATTTAGTGATTATGACAAAACATCAAATTCGATCTGTAACCATCAACGCTCAGTTTACAAATCAAAACTGACTTTGTGTTGGGATGTTCTACTCATTATGTAGATCATTTACACCATAGTTGTAGGTTCGCCCTTTCGATGAATTGAGCAACCAGTGAGTACAAACATGTGTTCTGATTAGATCTTTGTATGGGCAGGTCATTCTCAAAACCAGGAAGGCCAATATGCTATCTGCCTTTGTGACCACAAAAGAAAGTGCGTATCAGATTTCTTTCCTATTCCACTACTCTAATGCAACATCTACATAGTTAGTATATGATCTAGCATTTGATTTTTTGCAGGTGTTGTCCTAGATTTACATGCTGAGCTATATCAAGAATCATTGACGGAAGAATGTGATACATGCTATTACATAGTGTTGACTACGAGTAAAGGAACAATTAAACTGGATATGGAAAATGACTATGAACGTTATAGCATGTGGGCCATGACTACAACTTATATGCTGCGGCTCTCAACTACATTTACTGGATATGACCTGCAATCCTGTAGAAGTTGAGAAAAGTTTATCATTTTTTCCATGTATGTTTCTCTATGAAACATCTGTATCGTTATTGAAACACAGAAACTGGCTTTTGATTTCCTTTTTCAATATCAGACCTTTTTATAGTGCTTATTGAATTAAATATATATATATATATATATATATATATATGTTTTCTATTGTTTTATTTAAAATTTTAGATGGGCAAACAGTCATACTGGTTCTTGATGATTCAAAGGTTTCTTATGATACCTAGTTTCGACAGGGTTAAGAGTTTTGTCTAAACGCATATAAAATGTCAGCACCAAAAATTTAAAAAGATGAATCAACTCAAAAATACACATGAAGCAGGATGCTTGTGAGGCAAATAATGCATATCTAATCTATCCGTTTGGTTCCATCCTACTGCAGGAAACATGATGTTATTCTCTGTGTACATAATGTTACTATATTCAAAGATTCTACAATTTTCGAGGAGTGGGAAGGTGACAATTCATGAAGAAACTCCTTTGATTGGTTGTGAGAAAACAAATTTGTATCTATCTAACCTATCCACTTGGATCCATCAGTGGATGTGTATGCATAGTTGTGGTTCCACATATTGTTACATACTTTATAGCTGCTACTATAACGTCAATTAAATGATAAACACCTTGGATGGTATTATGGTAATCAACTTATGTTAAACTTGGGTGATAAAATGAAGGTGGACTACTCATAATGATCCCAATCCCTAATTTGATATATTCGATGGGGGAAGTTCAGAATGATCCCAATCTTTAATTTCTGCTTCTGAATCTCATAACCGTGTCCCAGAATTCATCACATTTTCATGATGTAGAAATTTTATCATCTTATCTTATATGGAGTATCTTATACTAATATAAAGAAAAGAGGGATTTTTGGTAGGAGACCCCCCAAATTACTTGGTTGTCCCGATTTTTTACATATTTACGTAAATACCATTGCTTTTAAAAACAGATCAAAATTTTTAAAAACTTAATATCTTTCAAAATATACACCCGATTTTTTTAAAATTTATATATTTGAAAAGCTCTTTCAATTATCTACGTAACGAGTACAAATAAAAATAGTAAATTTTTGTTTTAGGAAAAGAATTTCATGGCTTTCAAATTTAGTATCGTCGGATGAGTAAAAATTCAAACATGTGCATCGCACATGTGTCCTTACTAGTGATAGTAAAGAGAATGGACCTACTAGTAGCAGCAGCAGTACTAAAAAAGATTGGGACTGAAGTGACTGTCACACTACCTCGATGGCAGAAAATCAACTAACTTATTTTAGTTCCATGGGTGGAATGAACCAGATAAAGTTGGAAACTTGGAATGTAACAAAGGATGCGAAACAAATGTAAATTTTGCCTCTTTTTTATTAGTTAAGGATAAGAAAGAAATTTGCTAAGTTTAAAATCAAGGAATCTCTAACATTTCAGAAATTAACTCCAGTAAGCTATGTACAACTTACACTGGAACGCCATAATCAATCTGCGAGTAAATTGGACCAACTAATTTGATATCAGTAACCCACGAGCAGCAACACCAGAACCCCATCACTGGATGGTAAATGGAAGGTAATCACTTATCAGACTTAAATTCAACCGAAATTCACATTATTTTACGTGTGTCAGTGTCCGTATATATATTTGGCACAAGAGCTTATCATGTGCAGTGAATATTTTCCATTTTCCCATAAACAAAAGGGTATACTCATACTTCATATAACTATATTACAATGGCACATAAACCCAAAACTCAGTTAAAGATGAATGATCTGCATGTATAGCATAAATATAGATTGCGTAGGCCCATGCTTCAGTTGAAGATTTCCAATTACTTTTGGTGAGGAGGCTGTTTACAGACATTTATCTGCTAATTTGGCGCTTGCTATTACAGTTGACTATCAACAAATACGAAAAAGAATCTTACTAGGGAATAAACACTAGTTTCAGGACTCAGGGAGTGGATTTTAACATATGACTTATAAGTGCATCACATTAATGAGTATGTCAAGTGATGTAAACATAGATATGACATTGTTGACCTGATTAAATGGAGGGTATCACTGTGTCTGTATGTTGTGTGCACTGAGAGGCGTCATAAAATAACTTGTCCAATCAGTCTCTACAGTCCAGCAGCAGATCAATCACAATATACAGGATGTCATAGAAACTAAAGTGGTTAGTATTCTTTCACATAAAATATATCTTTGAGAAGTAATACTTAATCGATCTGTTTCCAGTATAATCTACAGAAAGGTATCATGTTCAGGGAATAATTGGTGCCACACACTAAAAAGTTGAAAAGAATTCCCATCTCTAATCTAACTACTGAGTATACGAAATCAAACTGAGAACAAGCATTAAAAAATGCATTTATGTAAGCAGAACAAAGAAACGAATAAAAAAAGTCAGGAAATACTAGCTGACGAGAAGAATACCTGCATCATCCAAGTTATCAGAAAGGAGATAGGTTGAATCTTGATGATTGCTAATGTTTAACCTTTATCCTGTGAGTGAAGAAGAAGGTTGTCAACAGCATTCTCAGAGAAATCTGATTTCTTCACCTGCTTGTATTCTCAAGTTAGTAGTACTAACTTAGTACTATGGAATCTATAAGGGATTTTAATTATCTACTGACTAAAAATATAAAGCGAACTTCTATATACAGTAATTATAAAAAAGTAACTACACTTTTAAGTTCTGATCCTTCATGTAATCTGTTGGGAAAGACGAATAAGATTAAAAAATACTAAAAGCCTAAAAGGAGAGGCCTAAGAATTTAGATGAGTGTCTGGAAATAAGTAGTCCTATTTTGGATGCTAAAAATAGCGAAGGCAGATTTGGACAAAATATGGATTTTTTTGTGTTAAAGATCCGCCTAAAGTCGTGCTCTGCATATAATCCAAGGAAGTTAGTTACATATTATTTACCTCTCTGGAGTATGTATGGTACAACTTCAGCTATGGTTGACACAACATCTGTCCAATCTGACTGGCTTCCATTGTTGGCGCTAATGGTATAAAAAAGAGATACGAGTCATATGACCCCAATCAAAAATGCATACCAGTGTAACAAAATTTAACCCCCTGGTATATGAGATTTCGGTCTGAAATGTCTGGTCCAAGTCAAACCTGTTATGTGCCCTCCGCAGGTTTTCTAGTCGATGTCCCTGATGATCAACTGTTACAGCTGAGTTATAGCTCTGTCCATCCCAACTTACACTCAATTCCGTCCAACAACCTATAGATTTCATCACTCCTTGAATGAAAATTATCTCCCACCACAAATTCATGGATTTCACCATCCACTTCTATCCAACTTAATCCAGGCCCTTTCTCTAACCCCCTTTTCCCAACCACCCCTCTTGTTTTCCCAAAATCCTCCCACCTTCCCGATCTCGCATACAGATTAGACAGAAGAACATACCCACCACCATAATCTGGTGTTAAATCAGACAATTTCTTCAATGCAATCTCTCCAATCTCAATATCTCCGTGGTTCCTACATGCAGCAAGCAGTGTGCCCCAAATTACTGGTCCAGGTTCCGTTCCCATACTCTCAATTACCATTTTTGCTTCTCTCAGGAAACCTGAACGTCCTAGAAGATCAACCAAGCATCCGTAATGCTGGATAGTAGGCTCTATTTTATATGCTTGTCTCATAAGCTTGATTTTCTTTAACCCTTCTTCCACTAGACCGCCATGTCTACAGGCATTCAGGAAACCAATGAAGGTTACTGCATTAGGCTTTGCCCCTGACTTTTGCATTTCCGAGAACAAACGAAGAGAAGCTTCAGCATATCCATGAGCTGCAAACCCAACAATTATCGATGTCCAATGACCCACATTTTTGTTCTTGATACCTTTAAATACTTCCATGGCATTGTGTACATTTCCACATTTCGAGTACATATCAATCAATGCCACACCAAGACCATCCTCCAGTGAGAACCCATGACGAATAATATACCCATGAACCCTCTTTGCCAAACTAAGAAGACCCAGATCAGAAATCAAAGAAATAATGCTCATTAACGTAGAGTCTTCCAAACCTGAAACCTCCTGCAATTCAACAAACAACTCAAAAGCCTCCCACAGTAAACCCTGTTTAGTATATCCATCAATCATACAGTTCCACGACACAACATTTCTCTCAGGCATTTCATCAAACAATTTACTAGCAGAATCAATATCACCCGAATTAACTAATGCACTGATCATAGTATTCCAAGTAACAACATTCTTGTCCTTGATAGGAATTTCGTCAAACACTTTACGAGCACTCTCAATTTCTCCACATTTTGCATACATATAAATTAAAGAATTACGAACATATAAATCAGAGGCAAACCCAGTTTTCAGAACAAACCCATGTACTTGTTGACCTTCTCCAGTACCATAAAGTTGAGCACAAGATTTAAGTAGAGAAGGGAAAGTAAATTTATTAAAAAGTAGAGTATCAGTGTTTTCATGGAGCATAGAGTAGAAGAGTAAGAAAGCTTGTTGAGGTTGATTGACCAAAGTCAGTGCTCTAATCAGTGAATTGTAAATAAAAGAAGAATTCAATATGGGTAATTGATTAAATAGAGAAAGAGTGTAATTAACATCATGAATTGAAATTGAATTTTTTGAAGACTGAAATATAGTACAACAAGAATGAAGAATTCCAAGTAATGGGGGGCTTTGACGGAAATAATAATGGCTTGTTTTGATTGTGAGAGAATGAAATTGTTGGATTTCTTTGATAGTTTTACTTTGAGATAGAAATGACAACGGTGATGATGATAATGATGAATGTGAATTGTTGTTGGGTAACAGAAATGGTTGCTGCAATGAAATCATTTTTCCTCTCTATCTCTAGCAAAAATTGAGGGGAAGTATTTGACGCAGACGCAAAGAGAAACAAAAATACTGGGGGATTTTGTAAACAATCACATACCGTATCAGTAACCACACCAGTAGAGTCGAGGCTCAATAGAGGATCTGCTCCAGTAAGTAGGGTGCTATGCTACCCGTTAATGAAGTAGACGTCTATGTGAAGATCTGATTTTAAAGTTGAACTAATAGAAATCTTTTGGAACTAAAATCAACACCCTGCCAAAGTACATTCACAACTCTGTCATTACCCTAAACCCAGCACAATACACCATACTTGTCATACTTTGAAACATTAATTTACTCCTGAACTTGTATTTCCTCCCAGATTTCTTTCCATCATAATTGATTTTCCAGATCAAATCCATTCTTCTCAGAACCCTCTTACAACTTCGGTACAAATTATAGGGGTAAAAAACAAAAGAAAAAAGAACTTCCTAACATGTGCCAAAATGTAAAAGAGAACATGATGCTGATATTGTACAACATCGAAAAACAGAAAACACCAGGCCCTTTTTTCGTCAAAAACCCCTCAGCCTCAAGGCAGCCACAAAGGTACCCCTTAATCTTTTTAGCATTCCCATCATCCTCAAAGCAACAAATTAGTTTCTTTCAACCGGTGTGGAACGAAAAGAAGTAATTTTTACATGGGAAGATTTCAATGTACCACATGGGGCAAACAAATTCAAAACTAACCTAAAGAAAATGGGTTCATTAATGACTCTTCAAGTTCCCGAAAACCTTGGTAGACTCCCTCAGTTTGGATTTGCGGAAGAGATAGTCGCCGCACCTCGGTCATATATCTGTAATCACATAGTTATACAATGCAAATTAAGCTCGATGATGAAACAAATCAGTAAACACAGATTTCATTAACTTTAATAAGATAATGAAGAGAGATAACATAAGATAAACAGTAAACACACTCACATAGAAAGGTGACAGTCATGTTTCACGGAACTAATAAAGTAATTGCCAACTACTAGAATTAATATGAGGACATTAGCAAAATGTTTTTTCTGCATGAATTCACGAAGGAGAAAAACACATCCTGATGTACTAACAAATTAATCTCACTGCAAGAACAGGTGATTCAAATTTCAAACTATGATTCAACCTAATTATTAGGCATGAATGAGAAGCAAGGGACAGGGTAAACCAAAGGTAAGTATAACATTTCCGATAACACCATATACTTCTATTTATATTTACTTTGTTACATGATGACATAATTTATGCTACAATATGGTAATATCTGAATTTGTAACTATGTGGAGGAAATATGATGAGGATGACAAAATTCAGCCATGTTGATGGTTTTTTTCTTTCCTAATACTGTATTTAAGAAACATCTCCATCTACCTATTAGTACAGTGAGAACATACTGACCTGTTTGCAGCACTTGTAATTTTGTCTCGGACACCTTGGTTTAGAACAGCCGTTTGTTCCCTGAAGAATGCTCCAGTTAATATAAGGGAAGCCCCAATAGGGCTTGTTCCCATCCTCTGTGCAAGTACCGACATTGCCCATTCATGGAGGACCACAAGAACTGATCTGAGAAGACGCAACCTAAGTCTTGGTGATGGAAGAATAGCTCCATTTGAGAGCAATTGATCATAGGTGTTCATCACGGGCTCCGCTGCACCCCTACAAGCTGCAAGAAGAGCTCTAGCAATATCTTCATCTCCAACTGGCTCAGCTCCCGAAACTGATCTCTCCTGCAAAAGACAAGTAGTAGATAATTATCAGACAGCATTCTATAATTTCATGTCAACGGAGGTCTGGCTGGCCTTGGAAGTAAGTCACCTGACAACTATTTCCCTTGTTAAACATATAATGTGAAAACATAATCTAGACGCAAAATAAACTGAACATTGAAATTATTTAAAAACCCAGCGCAATGTCTACTGCATGTGAGCTAGAAACACCCATGCACCTATGGAGTCCTTAACGAATATACCATAAAGAGACAAAACAAAAGTGTGTGTCCCACCACACCAAGACATCTACCCCTGACTAATTTTCTTGAGATAATCTTGTCATTACGTTAAACATCACAACGCAAACCAGCTCTTTTAATCCCCAACAAGCACCCTTGTATAGGCATATCATCGTGTTTATGATTTAATCAATCAAGTTATATTGTATTAGAAATTCAGGAAGGCATACTAGAAACCAGTCCTGGATCATCTCCATGTGGACCCCTCAACCATGGCTCATAAAAACTACATATATAACATATGAAACTGCATGATATCAGTGATCATTAATACCAGAACAGCTAACTGAATTAGATGAAATTAGTTTAGTAAAACGACTGTTAGCAGTACCAATGCAGCTTTTTCGAGGTGGAGACATAGTGTATCCAGCGGTAATCCAGCTCCATCTCCAGGATACACATTAGATCCAACCCGCTTTAAGACAGAGCAAGCCTCAGCAACTCCACCCATCGATAAAGCTTGATCAATAAGTCTAGCCCAAGTTTCTCGAACAACACTACTATCCGCATCCCCAGAATAGTTGGAAAAGTATAAAATTTCCAAGCATATCTGAAAACAATGAGTGGCAGGTGCAAGCAAATTGTCAAAAGAACTATCAGCAAAAGAACGAGCGTATCACCATAAGAGAGAAGAAAAAATAAATGCATTGATACTGCTAACATCAGCAAAAAATAAATGCATTCGTGAAAAAAGAAAACATGACAATAAACATCAGCAAGGCCATTACCGAAAAACATAAATTTATATCCACAAACTCCAACTACCTAGATTCATATCAAATTCAGATTTTAGGGCCTTCAGCCTATAGTCAAGTGTTCCAAATTCTCCGTGGATATTTATGTACAAAACCAACCATCTTGGTGGACTTGAATTTTATGCTAGGTTTGGACTTGATTTTTATGCTAGGTTTTAGGGCCTTCAACCTTCAGTGGAAGTGTTTCAAACTCACTGGTTTCGTCCTTGGACATTTATGTACAAAACCAACCATCTTCATGGACTTTCTTGTTATGCTAGAATTTAGGGGGTTCTACCTACAGGGAAGTGCTCCAAACTCACTGGTCTTGTTCTTGGATATCTATGTATGAACCAACCACCTTCCTGGACTTTCTTGTCATCCTAGGTGGAGCCATCACAACCGTCATTACTTTTTTTACTCCTCCATCTCATCAATTTATCTAAGCAACATTTATTCTACAAACATAATACTTGATGAAAATATGTATCTACAAGTTTTTCCACACTTTTGGCAAATAATACAACCAAAATGCGTATACAGTTCAGCCTCCTAGCCCCAGCTAGGTCTGTGGAATCTTTAGACCATTCAAGCACCATTTCCATTCAAGGGTGATAAGACCTAGACAACGGAAATGACTACTGCCCAACCTGGATATCTTAACTTGGAGTTGATCATTTGCCTTTACTTACAACCTAAACTGACAAAATGCTGATTCCAACATACTAATCAGTCCCGCTTCCATTAGGTACACAACACATGCCTCACATCATTATCGAAACAAGACTGGTTATTACATGTACTTCTAAAAACGATGGATACAAACTTAGAGTTGGAAACAAAAGCCTTAGGGAAAAGAATTATTCATGAGAAGTTTGTGGATAACTAAAAATCGTTCTACTCTAAGTTGTCCTTGAGCAACTGGAACTGAGCTGTGGAAAGGAATTCTAAAAGCAAAATACGGGATATGTACACATGGCACAATCATGAAATATTGATGATTCTTCTATCTTTCAGGTCGAGACAAAGTACGCAGTAAGAACAATGTGATGGAAAAAGAAATGAACTACGTGGATACCTCAAATGTTCTGTAAATTTGGATTTTCATGGTGCCTAAATGCAAATGGAACAATTGATATGGCAGACCTCTTAGTCCGTTTAGGACGACAGATTATTTGGAACCCAGATGAAGGCACAAGGCGCTGGGACCCTCTGAACACTGTTTCACTATTTCTACTAATTGTTCTACTCTTGGAAGTGATAGACGAGATATGCAACCCAACAACACCGTTGATAGTTTGATTCCTGGTTTGGAACTGGTACCAAAGTGAAGGTCCAACCATCAATTATGTTCACTGGTTTCCATCTTTGCAAAAGTATAGCTGAAACCTTGTAGGATGGAACTGGTCACTGAAGCATAGTGAACGACCAGTTTGTTTGTGTCTAAATAAGGTGTACGTTAAGAATTCTATAAAAGAACTGATTGAGTTATACTATTTGCATGAAACAGCATATAACTGCTTGTCTTATCTAAGGAAAATAGCCGTACTATCATCCGATGCAGTTAGTTGTCTTTGCACAGTAATCGAGAGAACTGTAGAGCAAGGACAATCATAGCAAAGTGAATGCTAGCTGTAAAGCATAAAAATTGCACACTTAAGCTTTGTGGACAGGTTCATTGCAGGATGGAACTGCATAGTCATGTGTATATGTGTGCGTGTGTGTGTGTGTGTGTGTGTGTGAGAGAGAGAGAGAGAGAGGTACCTCCCAAAGCTCAAATGGAACTGCATAGTCATTATACAACTGAGTGATGTTCTTCAAATCCAACGATATCTCCTTGGCTTTTTCTCGTGCAACGTTTACGAGATTGTCATCGGTATTCATGTTCCTCTGAAAAGAAGGGTCTTCCGGAGCAGAGTGAGGTGTGCTAGGTGAATCCTCCAACCTTGACGCTATTGCTTCTAGTTCCTCTTTGATTTTCATTTGAAACCGAAGAACAGCAAGCTTTCCTTCGAGCATATCTAGCTGACCATCGAAAATACCATGAGTTGAGCCACCAACTAAACCATCACTGTTGGTAGAGTTCTTTGCTTGCAGAACTGCATTACTGAGGTACTGACGCCTGGCTCCGGCAAGAAAATTTGTTAAAGTATATCACAAGCAAACGAACTTTACAAAATTCAACAGAAACTATGGGTTCATAGACTGATAGAATAACAAAAGGCGTTCTATAGAGTACCTCTCGTCTAGTGTGATTACATCCTCAGCATCACTGGAGTGCCTTTCTGCGAGTCTTAACAATATGTGAGCTGCAAGAGCATGTTGCCGTTTCAAAACATAGTACCGTGCTAGAAGGTCAAGGTGCTTGACTCCAGATGATGGGATAGCTTTCCCCAAATGACCCCCAGGAGAAGCTGATGCAGCTGTAGAAGCAGCATGAACCTGCTTACAAGAAAAGAAAATAGAAATGAGGGGATGGGATGGGATGGGAAAACATAGATATCATATCGAAATTCAGGTTTGTCAAGGAAATTATTGGGGAACACTATAATAACTTAAATTAGATGATGGAAACTGAAGCAAAGGTAATTTGATAAAATCAACTTCGGGTAGCTGATGAAACAGATGGGTCCTTTTCTTATCAAATCATACATAAGAAATGCTGGTGACTTAGCTAGCTCCTAACACAGCACTCCTCATTTTTCATTATAGCGTGGTTTCTACTCTACACGTCGACACTTAATAAATGAACCGGCTCACAAAAATTTCACTTGTTGGAGAAAAATGTAGGAGTGATAGGCCATCTTGATTGCACATGTCGAAACCAAAGGTTACGCTTCGCACATGTATAAACTCATCCAAAGCGGCAAAATGAAAATAAATCCATAAATAAAAAAGGCGCATGCAACAAGAATTTAAGACTGTGGGACAAGATAGCTAAAGCAGGTGAAACCTCTTGTGCTGGTTGGTGACCCGCATTCTGCAGGAAAGGAACCAAATCAGGACCCCCATACTCCAGTAATTCATTCTCAAGGCCAAGATCAATCAGTGTGCAATATAAGTGCTCGTGAAATGCTTTATCAGGGGACTGCACACCAAGCTGAACAATTTGACGAACGTATCCACTGCGGGAGGCAGGATCAGGGACTGATCGAACAACCGTAGGCCTATGCGCAGTTTCGCCCTTCAGGGAACGCAAAGCATTAGTGATTATTTTGTAACACTGCTTACGCTGAGCTAGGGCGTTTTCTCTTCTGTTTGCATCAATCTGTTCATTGAAAGCATCACCTGCAGGGTCTAGAGCCTGCGCTTTTTGTAGTGGTAGCCGGACCACAGCTTCATAAAATCTGCAGAATAAAATAAAAAGTGTTGGCGTAAAGAATGGAGGATGGATTATGTGTAGAAACCATTTGTATCAAAGATGTAAACCTTAAATCTTCAAAACGCTTGCATACGGTGCTTAGGTCTGCAGACTGCGGAATTTTAGTTAAGAAACTGAAAGCTTCTCTTGCAAGATGATCCTTCTCTTCCGAGTCAATAGTGACTGCAGCCCTCTCTAGACATTCGACTGCTAGATAAAATTTGTAGTCAGACTCCTTATAATAGCTAGGACAACCCTCACGCAGTCTGCCACTGATATCCTCCACGGTTCCCCTGCCATCTGTACCTGTATAATACTGAGGAAGAAAATGTCCAAACTTAATGATAGGAACTAAACTGGGTAAAAGGATACCACACAGGTTTTCAGCTTTTGTGCCAATGAGATAGCTTAGAAAAACTTAATTCAATCTCATTCCTGGTGAAAGTCGTACAAAGGTTTTATTAAGAATTTTAACCATAGTATACCTCCATAAGCCCAGATATTAGCCTCGTAGCTATCTGATCGCCGTCTTCAGCACAAACTAGCTGGCGAAAAGTTAACTGAACCAACGATTGTCGTAAATTTGCATCAAAACTCTGAGTCAAGCGGGTGATGTTATGCTGCAAAAGAAGCTGCAATAGAAACAGAGCTTCACCAGATCGAAGAAGTAACTGCCTTATGCACTCCATTGCCCTCACCTGTAAAAGAACCACAAAATATTAAGGAACCAAAAAGAAGAACATTCAACCACAGAATTCAAGCAACAATTACTAATTTACCTCCATGGCAGCCAGTTCTGTGGGACTATAAGGACGTCTCTGCCGTTTACTAGACATCCAGCCATTACTTGAGTCAACATTTGGTGCATAACCACCAAACAGGTTCCCTCCCCTCTCGCTAACTCCAATTTCTGAACTTGTTCCATATAAAATGGAACCAGTTGCATCACCCAAACCAACGACACAACCATAAAGACCCCTCTTTTGGTTTCTTCTAGATCTTATAAACTGCTCTAAGGAACGAATCTTGCTTTCAAGAACTTGCATTGCCCCAGCAGAAAGTCTGCAGACAATGACGCCATCTTCACATTTGGCATCTGAAGAACCAGAACCCCTTTGGAGGATGACAACAGGAATTTCCCAAATGGGAAAAAGCAACCTTGAAGAACACAAACAGAGCCCTTCATGTGCACCAGAAAACACAGGCTCAGCCTCTTGAACAACCTGCCCCATGCCGAACCCTCCGTTAGCGGTCAGTGAAGTACTACCTCCAACTTGTGGCATTCTACCAAATCCTGGATCCTCAAATGCTTCCGCAGCCTTCTCAGAAACAGATCTGCTTATAGGGTAGTCAGTGTGTACTATCTTTGACGCCAGCAGTAAACACATTGCTGCAGCTTCTCCAGCTGCAAAACATTCAAAGAAACCATCCAAAACCGATCTTGGTGAACTGGAATCTAATAGCCTATGCAGAAGGTCAACCGGCCTGTTGAAAACAACTTCCATCATGCCCATAGTGCTAAATACAACAACCCTTCTCCGTGGTAAAATATGCTGAACTGTTAGTTCACCTCTAGCCCATAACTTTCCTGCCGCTCTTTCACATGATTCTACTAAGCCTTCAAAGCCACGGGATTCCATGTCAGAATACAGTGATTGCACGGTAGCTGCTGTATCTGGAAAAGGTAAGATATCGGCAACAGAAAGCATTCGTCCCTCAATAGGTAGGGATGAAACAGATTCACGTAGCGCACCATAGGTCCTCCCACTAAACCCAAAACCACCAGATGATTGTGTGCTTGGGTCTCGAGTCACCAGCAGAAGAGAGGATGCCGAGGTGGAGGAATCTGAAAGCATTAAAGTTCCAGAAGAAGAATATGCTGTTTCTACCTTCAAAGAAAGTTCTTCAGTTGGAGATCTACCAGCAAGAGATAGAGCTCCTGATGTAACCCCCCTATTGGCTCCTAATGGAGGAGGAGGCCTGGTTGCTACAACCTTTAAACAGCATGGTCGTTGATGTCCACTACTTAATCCACCCAGGCGTCCAGCATTTCCGTTACTTCCACCAGATGGACTGGTTGAAAGGTACATTCTTTTACCATCTGATAAAATAGCAACAAGGTGCAACCACTTTGATTCAACAGTAGATAAGGGAGATAAGGAAACTATGGATGGTTTTGATGCCCGGTTAGCATTTCTTGATCCAGCATCTTTCTGACTGATTAAATTTCTTTCTTCAGTAACTTTCTTAAGTGGGCCACCACCATCCGCTCCCAAATCAAATACCTGGAGTTTCATACCTTCAGTCCGCGCATAAAGTACATGCCTCTCATCATCTACAATCATCTCAACAATTGGGTCAACCGCTCCAAATTTGAACACATTTGGTACAACCCATCTGCACAGTTACACAAATTCAAGCTGTGAAAATGCACACCCGGGTAAAATAGTAACATCAAATAACTCAAGGATATTGCATACCTTGAAACAAGACTCGCTAAACCTGCAGTAAGGCAAACCTTACGACAACGCTTATTCCATCCTGCGCCAGTTGTATATTGCATCTCATAAACGTGTCCATCACGACCAGCCAAGAAAATATCGCCTTTCTTTGTACATGTAATACAAGTCATGGTAACTCCATCAGATGGTATTGTGTACTCTGGCAAGGGCTGTAATGCAACCTCTGCATACGGATCCGTTCCATCTCCTCCCCCGGCGCAAAATACTCCAACCAGAATCAACTATCCAAAGTAAAGGGAATTTTTAGACAGCTATGTAATGTAACAGCGCATAAGAAAAGTGACGTAACAAGCTATGAGTTCAGACCAGATAAAAACAAAAAAAAAATACAGCTTTGGAAGTAGCTGGTAGAGATATACTGAAGAGCCTTATTTAGTGGATAGTTCGATGACATGTTTATAAACTTTTTCAAGAGACCCCTTTAAAATTCAAAAATCTGAGCTAGCAAGGGTTGCAGGTAATGTCTAAGATGGAGTGCATGGTTGAAGCCTGCGATAACTAACATTTACAACATACTATGCTATGCTTGACACCCACTTTGTTTTAATAATAATATACTCCGAGATCCAGAAATTAAGAGTTTTGAGGGTGCTGGCCTTCTGGTATTAGCTACTAATTTAGCCCCATTGAAGGTAGATGGCCGGAAATTATTTACCGTACAAGTGTTCTTTGTATGGAACACAAAATTACTAAGAAAAGTAAACAAAAGGAAGGCATGGTCACTCCAACTAGACCTATACGTTGAGTCATAGAGTGTACCTTATTTAGCGCAACAATATACAGGTATAAAGAAGAGAAGAAAAAGTGGAGGTTTTAGGGAAGTATTTAATATCATCTGCCTTTAACTCAGATACGAGATATGTTTATTTGTCTGTGCTAGCAAGTAAACACATATAAAATAACTAATTTAACTGCACATAACTACCACGATAAACAGAAGGAGAAGATGTAAATTGAGATGAGACAAGAACCTCGAGAGGAGTTGCTATGACTAGGATATATTTGATAGCTTCAATAAAAATTCCTGGCTTTGACTTGACTAGGCCGACAGCACAAATAGCTTGTTCCTCACCACTGTATTCTGGACAGTCGCCATCCCTAGAAAATTTAGCACATTAAAAACATAACATGGTCGATTAATACATATCCTAGAAGCCATCATTACTCCTTACTTTAAATTAGAATCGCAAGAACCGAACGCAGTTCATGTGGCGTGAGCTGTATGGAAACAAAAATACTAAACAATTAAAGTGACTCTGTGTCCAACATCTTGTAGACTTATATCATTTCACTGTTAGTAACTCGTTTATGCCCGACTCGCTCAACAGAAGATGTATGATGAATTCATTGTTTATATAATTTCGTAATTCTTTACCGAAGCATGAAACAATGATAAAAAATAAATAAATAATAAAAAGTCTTGTGACTCATATTAAATCCTGGGCCTGGGGGAGGAAATTCTATCTGTCATAGGTTATATAACTACAATTCACTATACAAACAATAGAATCATAGCAAAAACTATAAAACTGAAATAAATTGCAACAACACCAAGCTAGCCGTTAGTCCCAAACAAAATAAACCATCTAAGTGCTGATTCAACTGACTGATCTAAGTCGACTAGATGTTAACAATAATACAATTGAATCAGAAAAGGTAAAGATTAGAGGAAAAGTGAGGATACACTTGGAACCTTCTGAAACACAATACGACTCTGGTTGTGATTGTGAACTAAAGGACAGCACGAGTATCAAATGTGTGATAAACCAGTGCAAAAGAATGCTTTTAGGTAGCTTCATAATTAGTATCTCACCACTTATCGAACCGCCAAAGGAATAATGAGTTATCCACGGTAGCCCATGCTCTGCGTATCTCTGGAAATATTCCACACAAAGCAGTTCCCTCTCCACCAGAAGCATTGTATCTTTCAATAAGCACGGACGGCAACTCCCGTGTATCCATGACCTCGACTAAAGGAGGCCACTACAGTAAAACAGTCATAAGAGCAACTCTCGAATTCTACCAAATAAATTTGATTAAACAAAAAAAAAAACGAACTAAAGCTAGTTAAAAAGAAAGTGAGAAAGTTTAAATACCTCTTTGGGTTGAGATGTATAAGGATGAGTATCATATCTAGAAGCTTCTAGGGCTTCTTCAAGATCAAGTTGCGCTGCAACATCACGATTGATACGATCACTAATGACTAAACCAGCATTCTTCACATCTTTATCAACAATTTCATCTTCCCAAGACATATTTTCTGATGAGATTTAACAGAAAATCCTAGAATATGTTCAATACAGTAGAAAAATGAATACGGTGAGGAGTTCGGATTTTCGGGCATGAAAACCCTAAATCCGATAATGAACCAAGTAAAACTAAGTTAAGGTATAGATAATCGAGAGAGAGAACGAATTGAGAATCAGGGTTTTTGGAGGGTTTATTTTGGTCTTGGCGCGTCTGTTCGACGCTTTCAAAAAGAAAATGGGAAATTAAGATTTTTCTAGGGCATCAGTATAGATGCTGGCAAGAACTTAGATTTCGCGAAAAAGCTGGTTCACATTTAATTGGTTCCAACTTCCAAGAGAAGGCCAATTTTATTTCACCTCCGCTGCCCGGTAAATGGCCGAGGAGGAATCTTTATCACGGGAAAATATTAGAAATCACCCCCGTTTACGCGTGGGCGGAGCTTGTCTGTTTGTTTTCGTTCAGACGAAGTCCTATAGGTTGGATTTGGCTGCCAGATTAGATAAAAAGCGGTGTAAATTACACAAAAAATATTGTCTATTTTTTAATAAAACTAGTCATAAAAATCCAAGGTGACCAAACTTGTGGTACAAAAATCTCACTCAAATGTTGGGATTCATTAAAACTCCATCTTAAACTAAACTGATACAAAAATCCCAAATTTTAAAAACTTGAAACATAACCCCAAATTTCAAAATTGGTTTCATCAAAAATTTTGGGGGTTTTGTGTTACTTTTGTTTTTGGGGTTTTTGTGTTACTTTTGTTTTGGCGGGTTTTTTGTGGATGGATAATGACACCTTTGGGGTTATAACTCGCGGATCGATTTTTTAATACTACTTCTCTTTCCAGATATATCTCGCGTTCCAACTAGTAGCGAGGTAGTTTCGCTGAATGGTTCAGTGCAGAGAAAAATAACTTTTCGATGTTTGGTTCACCGCAGATTGTTTTATTTTTTGATTCGACGGCTGAGATGGTTGCGTTGTTCCATTCAGCGCAACCTAATTCTACTTTTCTTTGTTCCATTCAGCACGTCTACATGCTAGATTAGAATTACTATAAGATTTGGGAGGTTATTTTAGCTTCCAATCTAGATGCTAGATTAGAAGACCATAGGAATTAGCCTGAGAAAATCACTATACATTAACTTGGGAAATATTTGGGGATATCACCTAAAGGTTCCTTCCTTAAGGACCCGTCGCTGACAGCAATCCAAAATTTACTATATTACCTATGATAAATGGTTAACGTCTGATTTTTCTTTAACTTTTTTTTTTTAGTTTTTTGTGATTTTCCGATTGCACCGTCCCATCGATTTTAAGTTACTAGACATATTTTACTATTTTCACTTCTTTATTGAAGTTCCAGGTTTTTCTCTCATGAGGTCATTCTAACTAAAAAAAAAAAGATTAAACTAATGAAGTCAAATTAATTTAGTATTATCATTTAATATCTAATATGTAATTTTTATCTTGATTTTCCTTTCAGACTTGCAGTTTAACATTCATTATACAGTTGTGGTGAATAGAGTGTAAAGAAACATGCTTTCAAGTATTTGGATAATGTAGTATCAATATCGTATCCAAATAAAGTGGATCTAAATTCTTCCAAGTATGAAACTTGTTATCTATCTTTCAAGATACGAATTGTACATGAACAAGTCTCGTAATAAATCATGATTAGTGTAGACTTATCAACTAAGATTTGATTATGTACTACTTGTGTTAATCATATTATAAAGATAAAATAATATAATGTGGAAAAAGGAAAAACACAAGACACCGGAAGTTTTGTTAACGGGGAAAATTGCACCTGCAGAAAAACCCGAGGACCTCGTCTAGATTTGAACACCAAACTATATTAAGCCGCTAAAAACACTAGCCTATTATCAGACTTCGAAATGGAATGTAGTTGAAACTGAATTCACCCTCTAAGCAATTCAGTTGTAGTCGTGCTCTTCACGTCTCTTGAACCTCGCAAGAGTCAACGTAATTGATTCCCTTTGTTGACGTCCTTTACAGCCTAAGAGTTGCTTCAACCTAAGTGAAGACTTTCATTTGGTATCAAGTGTTTTTGCTTAATGAAATCCAATGCAATTGCGGTGCTTACATTGGTTATATTTATTTTAATTTCTTCCAGTTAAGAAAAACTATAGCAAGTCAATTTATGTGGATTTTTTTCTATTGTTTTTTGGCTTAACAAAAGTACGGGGTCATTTGTTTAGTCCATTTGATTCCGGAATTGAGAAACTAAGTTAATTCTGATCTTAGTTAGACTTATCAAATGAAGGATTATGTTATTCAAGTTTAATCGAATTCCTTGACAAGAAAAACTAGTTAACTAACCTACAGCCTGATAAGAGAAATGGAATAATTAGAGCCTGATAAGAGAAATGGAGTTATTTTTGATCTTTATTTGTGTCTTATCGAAATAAGCGATTTTACATACACAATCGGTTCGACAAAAGAATTAAGTTATCTTAGTCGGTTTTTCGGATTAAAGGGAAAATTGCTTCCAGAAATTGTTTCCTTGATAACATACTAGAGCTAGATTACTTTTGTTGTATCCTTGGTTATCTAAAATGGTATGTGAAACCTTCGATCTTAACTCTTATAGGTTGTACAAGTCTTATGGATTTGTAAGACCCTTTCGGTTTGTCCCTTTGTTTGCTCGTACCTTTGTCATTTTTGTGACAAAAATAGGGAGAAATATATGGAGTAAACAAGTGATTTTTAATCACTAGGAAAGGACATTTGTTCTTAACCGTTATATCTAACGAAGCAGTAAAGCATAGACTAATGGGGAGAAATATATCATCATGTTGTGTAGTATTTTATACTACAAAAGGGGAATAACAAAGATGTTCGGATTGAATATTTACCTAGCTTGCCTTTAGGGGGGTAAAAGCTTTTGTTATTCAAATGTCAACAACGACATTTATTTTGAATATATGCAGGTTATTGTGATGGTGAAACTTGGAATCAAGCGTATGAAGAATGAATTTTTTTAGTAATTCGTTTATCTCCATATGTATTAGAGTTTTGTCACTAAAATTGACAAAGGGGAAGATTGTTAGAGCATAGCTCGGTTGAACCCACCAAGCGTTGGTATGTCAAGTTTGGTTGTCATATTTTAATATCAGAACTCATCTAAAGTTGATTGATTAAATATTATAGTCAACTTCGTTTAGGTTAGACTAGAAAGTCTAGGAATGTTGAGACGTACAAGTATTACTCCGAAAACCTGAAGAATGTCAAGAAGTAATGACTACAACGAGTACACCATCCTTCCACTTGAGGTTAGTAATAAAAAAATTTAAGGAATAAAAGAGATTATATTAATTGCATAGAGAGTCCGAGTGCAAAGCACTGGTAATACAAGGGGGGACATATGTAGTCCAAGCATCGAATATATTATTAGACAAAGAAAACTTTGCTAAGTCGTGAGCAGCTTTATTTGTGTCAGGTTACTGAAAATGACCTTTACATCTTCGAAAGTGTATAACTGGTTTTGGATATCAAACAGCAGTCCTCGAATCTTCCAAGGGAAATCATTGATGTCGCCTTTGATCAGATGTACTGCAGTTAAAGAATCACCTTCCACAATAACTTTCTTATAGCCCAGATCGTTTGCCAATTGTAGACCTAGTTGAAAGCTCTCTACCTCAGCTTCCATAAGAGAATATGAACGTCCGAAGCAGCTTGTACACCCTCGGTATTGAGCATATTCATCTCTAGCTACATCTGACCAAGCATTATCATATGTTAAATCTATGAAAGCCCCATCTACATTAATCTTGTAGTAACCTGGTGGTGGAGTATTCCAACCTTTGTTGCTACCCCTCTCCTTATTGGCACTGTCATATATTACTTCTTTCCAATCGTCATGATTCTCATATTCCTGAAACAATCTAATTGCATTGATGTTTACCGATGAAGGATTAGGATTGAGGTTCTTAAAGATGTAATCGTTTATGGCCTTCCAAATATGTCATAATATACGACACAAACCATTCATTAATGATGTCTGCAACCGAATCGATGTCGGGTCTTAACCGAATCCCAAAGGGATTTGTATCCACACCCTTCTTGAAAAGTCACACTCAAAGAAAAGGTGCATTGTTATTTCCGTAGAAGATTTGCAAAACGGACAAGTTGTGTCTGCTTCTCTAACAAATCTGGTGATATTCTCCTTGAGAGCTAAAGCTCCGCTCACTAATCGCCATATAAAGTGTAATACCCTTGGGCTTAATCCGCTTATTTTCCAAAATGATTTCCAATGCACATTATTTGATAACGAAGAAGTAGAACCCATGTCAGATGGAAGAAGTTTGTAGACAGATTTGGCGGTAAATATACTTGTCCAAACCAAACGATCTTCACAATATCTTTGTGGTGTGTGTATGGACGTAATGGCCTCAACTTCCAAATATGTGAAGGAGTTTCTTAGTCTGTCAATGTCCCAAGCCTTGCCATCCTCGTTCATAAGCTCCCTGACCTTGGTTATACTTTGCTGATTAGGAGTGGAGATTGGCTTATATTGAGGGAGATTTGATATCCAAGGATCCGATAACGGATTTATGCAATCACCGGTTCCCACACTCCAACAAGCAATCCGACTCAACAGGTCTCGAACTTTGAGAATACTATCCAAAGTTCTAGTTGCTTTATTTGCCCGACTGCACTCCCAGAACGAAGAAATTTTTAGGTACTTGGCCGATAATAATTTTACCCAGATTGCATCTTTTTCTGTGATGAACCGCCATGCTAGTTTCGCCACAAGAGATTTGTTAACCATTTCCATGTTTCTTATCCCCAATCCTCCTCCATTTTTCGGGCGACAGAAATAATCCTAGTTGAGAAAGTACAAACATCTCTTTGAATCTTCGTATCCCCACCAAAAATAATCCATGTTTCGCTCCGGATTCATTTTTTTGCTGAAATGGATTAAAGATTTTGTGTAGTTGACTTTCTGCCCAGACCAATTTTCATATTCCCCCAAAATATCTTTGATGGCTTGCACCGACTTGTTAGAGGAACGACCAAAGAAAAATAAGTCGTCGGCAAACATCAGATGCGTGATGCAAGGGGCTTGATGATTTGCTAAGGTTAGTAATATTGACTTGATCTTGTTTCCGTTTCTATTGATCTTTCAAGTCGGATTGTATTGAAAATATAACATGTGAAGTTGTATATATATAATATTTTAATGGTTAGACTTTGCCAAGTCATTATGATCAAAGTGTCAAGGAACTTATTGAATTACGAAGTATAAACGCTTATCTTTTGAAACTTCGTAAATACGACAGACATCAACATATTCTTTGTATTTAGTTACTTGATTTCACCCTAGGAAATAATGTTTTATAACATTTGTTTAAAGGAATTACATATATGAACTTGATTCATAATCGAAAGGAAATCATGATTGGTCAAGTTCTTTATTGAATATCTTTTGAATGACCAATATAAGATGACAAGGTAGAACCTATCTTAACTTGTCGAGATTTGAGGTATAACCGGTCATAGCATATACTGTGTAGCATGTTGTAATCAGTCACAAGCTATTTTGTGAAGCATGGTGTAACTGGTCACAAGCTACATTGGGAAGTTAGTTGTAATCGGTCACAAGCTACCTTTTGGAAGTAAGGTGTGATCGATCACAAGCTAATTTGGGAAGTTAGTTATAATCGGTCACAAGTTACTCTGGGAACTAAGGTGTAACCGATCACAAGATAACTCGGGAAGTAAGGTGTAACCGATCACAAGCTATCTCTGGGAAGCAAGATGTAACCGGTCACAACCTAGTTGGGGAAGCATGGTATAACCGATCACAACTTACATTGTGAGACATGGTAGAACCTATCCCAAGGAGCAAAAACGAGTTTCCAATATTCACATATCTCTCTGTCTTTTGTATGAAGCTTGGAATTAAAATGTGTAATGAATAACATTGTGACTAGTTTTACCAAGATACATAACAAGTTATGATCAGTTCTACTAACTCACACATATTGGTAATCCAAAGATATGCAATGAATAACAATACCAATAAGCCTAGTGATTTCTATTTCGATTCACAAAACAAGATCATGAATGTACTTCCTTTAAAAAAATGTAAACATTGTTTCCTAAGACAAAATCTTCACCCATATTTTTTTTTTGCTTAACCACATATTTTTTATTAATTGAATATCCAAATTACAAAAGTTTTACATCACAATTATATGAAGGACCAAAAAGGAAAACTACACAAGAATAAGAAAAACTTAACAAAATCTGTAGTAGACTACATTGGGCATTTCTATTCTTTTTAGGAAAGCTGGTCTTCTAGTGTAGATGATTCTTTCACCATCTTGTAATATTGCACCCCTTTTGGATAAGTCATCTGCAGAGAAGTTGATTTCTCTATAACCTTGTTGGAATACTATGCATTCTAGCTTTTGTTTTGCATTTATCCATATTGTTCTGAACATACAGGGAATGCTATCATTGCAAAAATCATGTAGAACAATTTTTGAGTTTGACCTTATAATTACCATTGAGGCATTCAAGACATAGGCCCACTCCAGTGCACAGATTACTGCCAAGATTTCAGCAATATTTGTAGTTCCAATCCCTCATGACATTTCTCCAATAACTTCACACTTTGAATTCCTGGCAATAATACCAAATCTAGCTGCACCTGGATTTCCAAATGATGAACCATCACAACAGAATAATATGAAACCTTGGTCTGAAGCTTCCCAATAACATTCTTTGATGCAACTGTAGTTTATACTTCTTATACCTAATTGAAATATATCAATGATGTTTTGATCATAATGTTGTCCCCATTTTGTGCCCTTCATTCTGAGACCAGCCTCATGCACAGATATCCATACTTTCCTTTTAAAATCATTGATTTGAGGAGTTTTTTCTTAAAATATCTTTTTGTTCCTTTGAAACCATAGTTCTTTCATGATTGAATAAGCAGCAGTCATCCATACTTCCTTTACCAAGGGACTTTTTTGTTGAGCTGCTCTGCAGATATCACTGAAAGATTGTGGATTCTCAAAACCAAAAATTGAACAAATCCAAGTCCATATTTATGTACAGAATTCACACTGCCACAAGGTATGATCCATATTATCTTGTTCTTTTGTGAAAATGCAACATCTGGACACCATATCATAACCATTCTTCCTCATAATTTCATCATCTATATAAATTTGATGTTGCAGCTTCCAGATATTACTTGCAATGGATGGGTGAAGAAATAATGTCCAGATATAATTTGGCCAACTTACTTTAGGTTCTCTTTATCTTAATTTTTCCACACCTGCAAAGGTTGAGAATTTTCCTTTTAAATCAGCACTCCACACCATGATATCTTTTCCACCATTGATTTCAGGCAAAATCATAGCATTAAAGTATTCTTTCATTTCCTCAGGTATGTTCCAATTTGTTCCATCAAGTAGCTCTTTAACCTTCATATCTATATTACTTTTAACAAAATCATTAAAACCAATGTCATGTATAATAGGCTTTTCCCCTAACCAGGTATCAAACCATACTGATATTTTGGATCCATCACCAATGCACCATCTTACATCATCTTGCAATGAAGACCAATCCCATTTCAGTCCAGACCAAACTGATGATTGTTTCCAATTTGTAATCCATTGGCCATTTTTATCTGTGTATTTGGAAACAAAAAACCTAGCCCATTCTTCTTCTCAGTTAAGAATCTTCCAC
This sequence comes from Papaver somniferum, assembly GCF_003573695.1. NCBI lineage: Eukaryota > Viridiplantae > Streptophyta > Magnoliopsida > Ranunculales > Papaveraceae > Papaver > Papaver somniferum. Next base: position 64,392,823 of record NC_039365.1, read on the forward strand.
ATCATCTTCATCAATAAAGCTTTATTCACTGTTTCCGTTCTTCTTATTCCCAATACTCCTTCACTAAAAGGAGTACAAACCTTCTTCCATGATAGTGTTTTGAATTTTCTTACTACACTGTCTCCAGACCACAAAAAATTTCTGATTATTCTTTCACATATCTTAATGACTTATGCAGGCCATTTATAGATACACATATGATATAATTGAACAGTACATAGTACTGACTTTATCAAGACAAGCCTGTCTTGAAAAGATAGCATTTTTCCCTTCCATTTAGCCAGTTTATCTTGCAACATTTCCACAATTGGCCATACCATTGATACAATGACTCTATCTGGAGCAAGAATAACTCCAAGGTATTTATCTGGAAATTTAGCTATTTCCATTTGCAATCTGTCACTAATTATCTGTTTATGTGCATTACTGACTCAATCAATAAAACATTTACTCTTAACTCTGTTGATACATTGTCCAGAGCTGGACTGATATTGTTCAAGTAATTCCATGAGATTCTGCAAACTCTTCTTAGCACCATTACAAAAGATAAATACATCATCAGCAAAGAATAGGTGTGTTGGATGTATACCTTTTTTCACCACCATAGGGATGATTTTTTTTTTCTTGAACCAATTTGGTTATATTTTTACAAAGCACATCTTTCATTAGAATAAACAATAAGGAGACATTGGATCTCCTTGCCTTAAGCCCCTTCTCACAGGAAAAAATCCACATGGTCCACCATTCACCATAACTGAAATTCTTGCAGATTGAAGGATAGTTAGCAACCAATTACACCAAGAAGAAGAAAACCCATACTTAAGAAGCACTTGCATAAGAAATTCCCAGCTGACTGCATCATATGCTTGAGATATGTCTAGTTTAAGTCCTACATTTCCTCCTCTTTATTTTTTCTTCATTTCATTTACCATTTCAGATACTAACATGACTTGTTCTTGTATATTTCTCCCTTTGATATAAGCATCCTGTTGAGGAGATACAAGTTTATTCATTAAAGTACTCATTCTTAAGGTAATTAACTTTGTTATAATCTTGAAGCTGACATTGCTTAATCCAATTGGTCTGAACTGAGAAGCAGTTTTTGCACCTTGACATTTTGGAAGAAGAGTTAAGAAGCTGGAATTTATTCCCTTAGAAAACTGAATGGCTTTTATTAGATCTTGATGAATTATGTCCCAACATGTTTTGTAGAATATTCCAGAAAATCCATCTGGACCAGGAGAACTATTTGCATCAATTGAGAAAATTGTGGATTTAATTTCTTCTGCTGTTGGAGTAGAATCCAACATAGCTTGACCTTCAGAACTGGTTAGATTAGGAACCACATCAAGTAGTGATTCTACAATGTTTATTTCTTTATATTAAAATCTGTTCTCGAAGTACTTGACAAGTTCAGATGCAATTTTTTCTTGATCCATAATGATATTACCATTTGTATCTTGTAACTCACTTATTTGATTAATGGATTGCCTTATCTTCATGTTTGTACGAAAAAAAATTGTATTTGCAGCACCCTCCTTAACCCATTTGACTCTTGATTTTTGCTTTAAAAGTACACTTTCTGCACTTCTATGCTAGATAATTCATTCTGGGCTTCCACTAAAGTATTTAGAAAATTATCATTAAATGGGTCTTCATCTGATTCTTCCATAGCCTTTTTAACTTTAAGTTCAGCTTCTTGTATCTTAATATCAACATTACCAAACACACTCCAGTTCCATTCATTAAGGCTTTGCTTAAGATTCTTTAACTTTCTCATAAAAACAAAAGAAGGATCACCATTAACTTCTTGAGACCAACTATCTGCCACTACTTGTAGAAAATTTGGATGATGTATCCACATTTGTTGAAATTTTTTAAGTGCATTCTTTGGCTTTGGCACACTTGCACATCCTCCCATCAAGTGTGCATGATCAGATACCATTATTAATCCAACTTTGTACCCCAATCACCATATATCTGTAACCACTTTTGATTAAAGACTACTCTATCCAGATTGCACAAAATTATTTTTGTTCCCTGCTGACAGTTGGACCATGAATAATCTAGACATGTTTTAGGAGCTTGAATAAGTTCACAATTGTTTAAACAATTTGTGAAATCTAACGTTGCAGTTTTATTAGGAGCCCTACCACCAACCTTTTCTGCAATTGAAGTTAAGGCATTGAAATCTCCAAGGACTATCCAAGGCTTTTGCAGTTCACTAATCATTTCCATTTCAGACCATAAAAACCTCCTTTGTGTAATACCAACATGTGTATGAACTCCAGAAACTAAAACATCTCCAACACCCACTGTGATCATCTGACTTGAAATTGAAATTACTTGAGGAGTTGCAAGACTTTTATTCCAAAATAACCATATATTACCCTTTATATTTGAAGAAGTAGAATTATGAATTGCCATACTCTGCATTCCAGGCAGATTTAGTTTGTTGCAACAAGAAGCACTACACTTTACTTTTGGTTCAGCTATCCATACAAGAGAAGGACTAAATTGTTTAACATAAGACCATAATTTATCTTGGGCCCTTGTTCTTCCTAGGCCCCTTAAGTTCCAATATAAAATCTTCATTGATTGGATTGGGAGCTTTTAAAACTCCCTTTTCCAGGATTTTTCCTCTAATTGTATTTGACAGACACTTGTTTACTAACCTTTTGTTGTTATGGAGTTTTGATTTTAGATGTACTTGCAACTCCATTTTTGCCTGATGTACTTGCAACTTCACTTGTTGTACTTACCATTTCCTTATCCACTATATTGGCCCAAGATGTTACAGGAATAGGCTCCTCAGTCACCTTTCCATTACTTCCATTAAAAAATTTGATCACAGAATTTTCCAAAGAATTTTGCTCTGCCACTTCCATAATTTTGACACCTCCATAATAACAGATTCTTCTATGGGTTCAGATTGTTCATTAGAAATAGACTCAAATATTCTAGAGTTGATGGATATATTTTCCATATGTGGAGTTAAAATATTATTTGCATCAATTGACTTTACCACAGAATCTTCTTCTTCTCTAGCATTAGGATCACATATATCAAAAGGAATAGCATTAACTGAATTAGTACCCTGTGAATATGATTTAGTACCTTGAAAATTAGTACCCTGTGAAGATGATTTAGTACCTTGAGAAGATGGCTTATGAGCATTGACATTAGTAGCAGGGGTTTTGTTTTTATTTCTTTCCACATAACATTCAGTAACAAGATGCCCTACTATTTTGCAAGTGGAAAATTTTTTTGGACATTCATGAATGAGGACATCTTGAAAGAAACCTCCAAATTTTATGTTAATCCAAATCTTACTAGGAATTGCTTGAGCAAAATCCACCTAAACCAAAACATTAGCATAATACCCAGCCTCACATTTTGCAGTAGCTACATCTATCTTGATTGGAGTGCCTATTTCCTTATAGATTTCAAACAGTATTTTCTCCTTCCAGAACTCAAGACCCAAACCAGGAAAACCAATCCACACTTGAGCTTTAGATGTTCTAACATTAGCAGGACAAAAATTTGATACCCAATTTCTTAATCTGAGAACTTGATAATTCACTTCCCATTCTCCTACTTTGATGTAGTTTCGATCAATTTCATTATCTAGTTTGATGGTGAAAAAATATTTTCCTAATGGAGTAAGCTTGCACTCCCCAACTAATTTCGATTGTTGCCTCAGAATTATAGTTGCATCTATGAACTTAATATTCTGTAAATTTAGATGACCAATCAAAGAAAACTTCCACGGATTTAATGCTTATTCAAATAAATCATCTGGTAAATTTATTGATAGAACTTTTTTTCCAACTGAAAAACCTAATTTATCTCCATTAAATTCATTAATTGAAGTGGTTTTAGGACCAGAATCCATTGGAAACCACTTAATTAATCTTACTAATCATGAAGATTCAGAAAACAAAGAAGAATGAAGAATCACCGCCTGAATTAAAGAGCTTCAGAGATCAAGAAACGAAGAATTTTTCGCCGAGTTGGTCGCCTGATCCTCAGACAGTCTCTCTCCTCCCGGTCTTGGTCCAGTTAATTCAAAACCTATGAAAATCCGCTCGAAATCTTCACCCATACCCATACACATAATCACAATAGCATTCATACGATTATGTCGATGTCTTATATATGAAGTTCAAAAGATAAGCGTTATACTTTGTATTGTAATTCCTTAACACTATATCTACTAGAGTATAATCATTCACAGCTTCGCATTTATGTTTTCAGTATAACACGACTTGAAAGATACGTTGGGAATGAAACAGTTCAAGTCAAAATATTACTAACCTCAAGAGGAAGGATGTTGTCGTCGATATAACTTGTTACTTCTTCACAATCTTCAAGTCTTCGAGTAATACTTGTATGTCTCATTATCCGAATCTTTCTTGCCTAACCTATACGAAGTTGTCTCTATTACATAATCAAGCGACTCTTTAATTGAGTTTTGATTCACTAAAATATGACAACCAAACCTGACATACCAATGCTTGGTGGGTTCAACCGAGATATGCTCTAACAATCTCCCCCTTTGTCAATTTTAGTGTCAAAACTCTTACAATCATATGGATAAACAAATTCCAAGAATTCATTATACATACGTGATAGACGCATTTATCTGTCTATTTTGTTCTCAATTTTCTGTATTGTTAGACCCGATTAAGTACTTATTGTGTTATTTTGTGTTCTTGTAGGAAATTTTAGAGAAATACGCCCTTGCAGCGAAATGGGCTCAAAAAGCAGTGTTTTACACCCCGGAGAAATGTACCGTAGGCACCCCAGAAATGCACAGGAAGCGTCCAAGAAATGTCCCAGAGGAACCCAGAAAAATTACTATTTCCACCCCAATTGATATTCGCACCCCAGCACTCTGGATAAGGGGCACCTTCTTCAACAATTTGAATTTGGTTTTGGCGGGAATACTTACATGCACGCTGTTGATTTTGGGTCGGATTGTTGGAGGGATTTCAGCGAGATTCAATCGCTAGAAACGATTGGGCTGGGCCTGAATACACTAGACAGGATTAGTATGGTCAATTTGATCGAGCAAAATGGGCCAGCAAAGCCGTGGGATGAAGATAAATCTAAACAGGGAAGAGAAGATAATATCGATTCTGTTTGATTCTAACTTGGAATTTACGTGGCCAATTAGTTAGAGAATATCTTGTCTTTGATTGTTGCTCTATCTTAGGAAGTTTTACAACCAACAGACGCGTGAAGAACGAAATTTGGAAGAAATATATCCGAGAATATTTTCTTCATCAATGCCGAGTAATGGAGGATTATATGAAGTTATGGCGAGATATTTCGGTGCTGTTGGGTTATAAATAGTTGCTGAGGTATCCTAGCGAAGGTTGTCGGGAGTTTGGGGAATTTTTGGAGGCTACAGAATGAAGAACTCACGAGTTGCAGAGCTGCCATTTTTCTGCTGCTGCTGCTGATGAAGAACACCAAGAACACGAAGAACGGACCTGCACCAGCAGTCGTTTATCGTGGGTCGTAGGTGTGGGTCTTAGAGCTACAGTAACAATAGCACTTCTTCTGTGTCGTTCATTTTGGACGCTTTCTGTGGGTCGCACATTCACTGTTTTATTATTTCATCTCCATTTTCATCCTTGTAAACACCAATTGAGCAATAAATAAATATTTTGAGCGTGTTTTTATCATGATGAGCTAAACCCAACACTGGGACGACGGAGGAGGTCGAATTTCATCCATGTGGTAATTTCATTAATTCTTTTATTTACTTTTTGCACAAATTTTAATTGAATTAAGATTTTAAATTAATTACTTGTGATTTCATTTGATGGAGTATGCTTAGTCCTAGGGATTTTTGATATGCCATGCTTAAGAAATACAAGTAATATTTTATAAAATCTATCTTGGCAATAAACTAGAGTTAATATTTGTTTTGTTTTTGAACTATAATTGCAAGAATTAATTTCTGAACCATTTGAAGAAAAAAAAACGGCCGAATCTTTAGTCCCAGTTTCTCGCACCAGTGTTAACATTTTTATTGTATATATTTATCTCTTTTATTAAGTTTAAAAAATTATCCTTCACAAGTCCGAGAGTTTGAACCTCATTACTACAACCCACGAAAAATTATTAATCAATACGCTAGATTCCAAGCTTCAACGGCACAATACCGTGCATATATTCAATCCATAAATGCCGCTGAAGACATTTAAATAACAAAGCTAATACTCCCCCTAAAGGTGAGATAGGTAGATTTTTAATCCGCACATCTTTGTTATTTCCCTTTGTAGTCCAAATAACTACAATCATCATATAATATGTTTCTCCACCTTAGTCAATGCTTTACTCTTTCGTTTGATATAACGTTTTAGGACGATTGTCCTTTCCTAAGTGATTACAAATCACTTGTTTACTCCATATATTTCTTCCCCTTTTGTCACAAAATAACAAAGGTAGGAGCAAATACCAAAAACCGAAAGGATCTTACAATCTAAAAAAATTGTACAACCTATAAGAATTAAGCACGAGGGTTTCACATACCACTTTAGATAACCAATACAAAAAACCGAAACTACAAGTAATTTGGTTTTAATATGTTATCAAGGAAACAATTTCCCGAAGAAATTTTCCCTAATAGTTTAACAAATTGACTAAGAAAACTTAGTTCCCTTGCTAAACCGATTGCACAAGTACAATCGCTTGTTTCGATAAGACCAAAATAAAGATCAGAATTAACTTTTTTTTCTCATCAGGCACTAACTATTCAGACAATAACTTAGACCTTTCACTTTGGACAAGATAAATACTAGGTTAGTTAACTAATATTTCTTGTCAAGGCATTCGATTAGACTTGAATAACAGAATCCTTTACTTTTGATAAGTCTAACTAAGATCAGAATTAACTTAATTCTCTTATCCGAAATCGAATTGGACTGAACAAATGATCCCGTATTTTGTTAAGCCCTAAACAATACATACAAACCAAATAAATTGACTTGCACAATTATTACTCTTAACCGGAAGCAATTGAAACAAACATAGACATTAAAGCACCACAATTTCACTGAAATTTCGTTAAGTCTAAAACAATTGATACCAAATAATAAAGAAAGATATCAAACCAGTTTTTCAGAACCAGAAACAATTGAATGACACACACACATACATCCATACACACATAATGGAATAAATATCAATTGTACCGAATTGTATTAAGCAAAAGCAAAATATACGCAGTAAACTCATGCTTTTCTTAAACAGGAAAACGATTAATTAACAAATTTGTTACCTTAAATTCCGCATCCTCTTCTCCCCGGAAAGATATATCATTAAGTGCAAGTTCAAGTTATAACTCTCCCCCATTATGTTGTCATTCTCTCACAAGAACAAAAGAACAACAACAACATCAACCTTTACCAGAGAAAGGTTGAATCAGTTTTAACTAATGCAAATAGCAAAAGTTGAAAACCCCGAAACACATATGCTTTTATGTTAAAAAAGAATTCAACATATTATGACTTTTTCACATATGAGTTTAAATCGTAACACCTTATGATCCTTTGATAAAGCCTACCAACATGTGCTAGAACTTAATCCCGCTAAATCAAAAAGCCACACAAACCATAAGGGTTCACACATCACATGAGATCGAATATTAAGGTTATGAAAACCGAAATCAAACATCCCATACACATAGCAATAATATAAAGCATTTAAGCACAGGCTATGTAATCGAAAAAATATCACAAGAAAAATTATAAAAAAATAATTGTATTCATAAATAATAGATAGTATTATTCAGCAATAGACGTTACACAATAAGTGAAAGAAATCAAAAAGTGATGTCTATTTTTGCTTTTAATCGCGAGTCTTATAAAGATCGCTTTCAAATACTGGATTCAAATTCTTTTGATCATTTCCCTTTACAGTAGAAAGTTTGTTGATCTCAAACAGTTGAGAATGAAGATCAACAAGTACTTCTTTTGAATCCTTTATCATTGGCTCATGGTGTATAATGCAACTTTTAACGGTAAGAATCTGTTTCCTTATAAAATCTATGTGATTGCGTTGAGAGACATCATGAGTTTCAGTCATAACTGATGCATGGAGTGCTAAATCATCAAGAGATGACCCTTGTTTTACCGATTTCTCCATTGAAGCAGGCTAGTCTTCTTTCAGACAAGAGGACAATATATAAGAATTGGATAAAATCAGTGGATGATATAATTTGGTTTATGGAAACCGAATATATTTTTCCCAGAAGTAAAAGATATCGATTAAGAATACAATTTATGGAACAGATATGTACATACTGCCCAGATTTATGCCTCCTCACATTCAGAATTCTGGGCAACAAGTGATGACGCATCTTTCAACACAATCGGTGTGTGTTGAGGTGAGGATTAAACTCACCATAGCAATAAAGACATCCCTAGGATGATTTATAAACACAATAGGTTGTGTTTCTTTATGTTCTTTCTTTCTCTTGTTAATGCAAGAGTCTGCAGTTCCTTTTTGAGATCTTATAAACTCATCAGCCTTCAAAATCTTTATGCCCTTGCGAAGAGCTTTGATGAATTTGTTTTCTTGGAAATTTCCATGGAACATTAAAGTGTGATCTTCTTCACATAAATATTTTAACATATTACCAGAAGACTTACCCTCTGTCTCTTTTGGTTTGTCAACCAATTCTTGCTCAGATTTTAGCACTTGAGTTTTATCTGACAGGGTTTTCAAAAGTTTTTCAAGTTCTAGACTTAAAATTTGATTTTCCTTGATTCCCAACTCAAGTTTTTCTAAACTTTCCTTTAGGAGTTGATCAGACTCACAAGGTATACCATTGTTAGATTTGGCAAGAAGCGTATTATAGCAAGATATTCCTTCATAGGGTTTGTCCTCCGGAATATTATCTAGAGTAGAGATATACGCCTTGTAGCACTTCTGAGCCTTTCTGCTGGAACATTGTTTTTTCATATATCCGGTTTTACGGCATTTGAAACATTGGATTTATTCATTACCCTTTTTATGACAAAAAGATAATATATCAGGATTGGACTTATCTTTCAATAAAGCATCCTTAATCCGTTGTGTTAGGAGTAAAATTGTTGAGTCGGGCTCATTTTCAACAAGTATTTCATCCTCTTGACAACGTTTCTCAGACTTATTTAAACAAACTTGTTTCGAAGATTGACTTAAATTGGCTGAGATATCATAACCAATGTTTCGGTTCTTCAGCAGAGTTTCTTTGTCAAAGATCTTAACTTTCCTACAAGAGAGCTTCGAGAAAGTATAAAAAGATCATTGGCTTCTATTATTGCATGTTTCTTAGACTCGTATCTGGATGGTAACGATCTGAGAATTTTGTATACTATTTCCTTTTCAGGTATAGCCTTTCCAAGAGAGAAAATGCATTGATAATCTCAAAAAGTTTAGAGTTAAACTCTTCGAAGGTATCGTTATCATCCATTTTAAGGTATTCCCATTCAGAAGAAAGAGATAAAAGTCGTGCTTCTCTTTCGGAATTATTCCCTTCAAATACAGTCTCAAGAATATCCCATGCTTCCTTAGAAGTTTCACATGACAAAACATGACGTAGAAGATCATGACTCATTGCATGTATTATGGCATTTAATCCATCTGAATTTTGCTTCGCAAGAGCTCTTTCTTCATAAGTGTAAAGCGGTAAACGATTAAACTCGTTTTCAGAGTATTCTTCTTTCGGACGTTGGTATCCGTCTTCGATTAATAACCAAGTATTAAAATCTCGGGATTAAAGAAAAGTTCTGATAGAAGATTTCCAGAATGAGAAATTTGTCCCATCAAATCTTGGTGGTACGTTAACTGAATCATTCAAGAGATTCATTTCTTATAGGTTGGATCGCACCAAAAACAAATTGTTAGATCTTTTCGTGTTTGCCTGCTCTGATACCAATTGAAAATACGAGGGTACCCAAATATATCACTATCTTACACTTTTCCACTTATATGTCCTCTTACCGAAAGTGATTATCTATGGACTGAGTCGAGACAATGCAACGAATCGGTACTCACACTTTGTATGATTGTCTATGGATACGAGATCGAGACGATACAACAATCAAAGTGTGATTACTTGATAATAGGTTCGTACTTAACCAAATTCTATAGGATCACTATCAAGTAATACGGAGTTAACTTTTGTGTAATTTACTTTAAATTATAATAACAACAATTATAATTGCGGAAAACAAAAGTAAATGACACAACAAGATTTTGTTAACGAGGAAACCGCAAATGTAGAAAAACCTCGGGACCTAGTCCATAATTTAATACTCTCAGAATTAAGTCGCTATACAAAATCAAACCAACTTCGTATAGTTGAGACCAAGCAACTAAACCTGTAGTTCACTTAGTTTCTTCAGTATCCCTGTGCTTCCGACATTCAATAAGTGCACGCACTGGAACAATTCCTTTGGTTCGTGTTCCAAACAGTAAAGGAACAACAAATCTATTCGATAACAACTCTATTCAATCTGAGTGATATTTGTTAGACAAAGGATCTTCTGTTTAATCCAATAAACTCCTTTGTCGGGTTTAGATCAATCTATCCAACAACTACCAAAAGTAGCAGAGTTTATATTATGCAATCAATAATAGGATCTATCAAGATGCTAAATACTGATGCCGATCTACGCAACTAATCAATCAAATCTATCAAGGATAAACCGATTAATAGGGCAGTAAGTCATCCGTATGAATATATTATTATAACTATTTCATTTAATAGAGTAAGTCATTCGTTTGAATATTAATGCTTATTAAGATAGTAGGGCGGTAAGTCATCCATCGGCAATAATATTAGGAGGGCGGTAAGTCATCCATTTGATTATTATTATATACTATTTTATTTAGGGAAAATCACTCGTGTGCGTATTATACTTGTTTGTCTAACTTTATGATCTTGATGGTAATATCCCGAATCATGGTTCGTATGGGGACTCTGTGTGGACGATATTATTATTATTGATTAGGGTTGGTCTCGCGTCGTTTTCTCCAATGAGTTTGGCGAGGTTAGAGTGACACTTGCTTCATGTTGCATAAATTGTTGAATGATTAGTTTCTTCATGTTTCTTTCAATTTATATTCTTTTACAATTGTGAAGCATGTTAGGGATTACTTGAGAGTTACATGTTTTCATTGAGCACCCTTTTGGGATGATGTGCTAACTCGTTTCCACTTCAGTTGCAGTTATCATGAGAATTGGTGTACGTGAAGATATCCATAGTGTAGAGCTTTACAGAATAAGATTACGCCTATGTATCTTTTAGATATGTACTCTTGGATATTTGTAAAAACCACACATTAATATATTCTTAACACTTTGAAAGATTCTCATTATAAATTACCAGAGAGTTTTGGGTTTATATTGGTTCCATTTATGTAATTATGATTCTTAAAATCGGTAAATTAGATTTAATATTTCATTTAGGTTGTAATCCTATTAGCTAAGAAGGTTTGGTAGTTGGGGCGTCACAAGTTGGTATCAGAGCTCACTATTAGATCTTACATGGGAGACAGTAGATAATATTTAGATATAGATAAATATTTATAGTAGTTTAGAATCGCGTTGCGTTGTGAGATAAATTTTAATCACTAAAATCTACCAAGAACTAAAAGATTTATTTGATTGATTGATTCGTTTTTTTTTGTTGTGTGTACATAATATGAAGTAAAAATTTGTAGGTTAACACTAATTACATTATAGTTTAGAAACTGATAGAGATTAAAAAGATGGATAGTATAATATTATGAACATGTAATTAATCCAATACCTGAGAAATAGTTAGATTAGTAATTCTGATAGATTCCAAATTCATTTATAAGGTCAAGTATATTTACATATACCTAAAATCATTAATCTATGGAACTAGACGGTATAGTGAAGGACTTAGATATAATCATTGGTTAGAATGTAGACTATTGTTTAAAAATCTAAAGGCCAAAGATTTTAGATCTTCATGGTAGAAAATGCCCATCGAAAATTCATTTAAAGTTGTGTTTTAATTTTCTAACTATTATGGAAGTGACTTTCTTTTGAAATAATTAGTATAGTTCGATTAGAGTCAAGGACTATAGCCATTTAATAATAGGTATGTGTCAGAATAGTTCTAAATTTTAGTTATATAGTGGATTTTTCAAGAGCTTAGATAACAAACATAACAAGTTCTTTAAGTATCCATAGATGACAGAAGTAGTAACACTTAGTAAAACTAATCTATTAAAGTTTATGTAAACCGTTAAATTTAGATTCTAAAGTTATAGTTAACCTAGCTAACGAAATCCTTAGAAACTAGGAAGATTGTATATGTCATCATGAATAAATAATTGTTAGATTGTAATCAAATCCATTTGAGATACTGTGTATGGGGTGATATTTGTTACTTTGGTAGGAATTGTCAAGCGTCATGAACGTAGACTGGGCAACTGCATACATGAGTTGCTAGACATAAAAGGAAGACTTAATTTTATTAATGAACGATAGATCCCAAAATTCACTTAAAAGCCTATTCAAAATCCTTCCATGTAATTAGAAACAGAAATTGTTAAAAATACAAACTAATAAGGTAGTGAACCTAGAGCCAAGGATATCAGATTTAATCTATAATAATGTATAATAAATTAAAATTATCCACTGGTATAAATTAAGCAAATTACTATAGGTTAAACCAATTACATGATGATTAGAAGCTTCAATAAAAATTAGAGAAATTGAATATAGAGCCAAGGATGTAGATGTTGTTTAAATCCTATTGTGTCCATCTTAGTGAAATATAGTAGCAAATAGCAAAGTAGGCAATTGCAATTTTAAGTTGTGATTGTAGTGGATAATTTAATTATCCATAACTTGTTCGTTATCTTATTAGATTAATTTCTAATTTCGATTTACACTTCATTTGAAAAATGAAGTTAGTTTTGCTATATCAAGGTGTGCCTTAGATGTATGAAAAGCATGATTATTTTGTGCATAAAAATAATTGTAAGAATGGTTAAAATAATAATTCAGCAATCAATGTTAATAAAAATAATGATAACAAGAATAATGATAAATGATAATAATAGTAATAATAATTATAAAAGCCCTCTGCGACGTCCTTCACATAATTATAATAAAGACTAGAACACCGATGCCATGGTGGGGAGGGCCGACCAAAGAAAAACGAAACACCACTGTAATGGGATTGTAAAAAAAAAAATTCCCACCAAATAAACCATGACAGGAAGGGCCAACATAATATTGATTTATACATGGTGTTCTAATGGATAACCCTGCCACAATGGCACAAATTTATTGTGAAAAAATGTAATTTTGACCTGGTATTTTATGTTGGAGGTGATAGACTGGTGACGGGGTGGTGGTAGGGATAGCAGGAAGGGGTTTGTGGCAGCAGGGGAGGTGGTGTTGGTTATGTGAAGGTTTTAAACAGCAATTACAAATTGGAAGATATATATACGAAAATTCAGGCAACAACGTCGGACAACAACGAAAACTATACAATGCAAAAAAAAAAAAAACCAAATGCACAACAACATGGCATTTTATTGAGTCCGTATGATCAAACCAGGTGTCAAAGTAATCGATACCCGAAGCCGAACGTACTACATAGAGCATACGTGTTGTTTGCAAGAATTTTTTTCATTGTAAAACTTCTCATCTAACTCCTAAGACAACTTCATTTTCATTCGCATAACCATATCAATGCATTAAAAATGTCACTTTGAATTCTCTTACTAAACAATCCATATTCTAAGATTCACTACAAGTAGTTAAAATGTTAATTAAAATTATCAGGTCGCAACCAACTCTTTTAATTTGGGTTTGTTTCAAACTCCAAATATAAGTGAGATTATGCGAAGGGAAACATGATTTGCTTTCTGGGTATCGTATCTTCATTTCCCTTTTTTTTCGTAATTGATATCAGTTGGTGATTTTGAAATAATTTATTCATGGATCCCTTTGATGTTGTTGAATTTGAATGAAAGCTATGAAGAAACTTGAGATTGTAAATTCAGTCGAATATAAAAGTCCGTTCAAAACAAAAGAAGAATAAGAAAATGGTTCTGGTCGGTACGGGCACTCTGATCCATAATATGTACTCGAATACTCGTCGTCGTCCAAACCGAGTCAAGTCCGAATTACATGTAATGTTCTGTTTTTTTCTCTGTTCTTCCAGCTCTGCTAATTTGATGAAATCGAGTTTTGAGGTTTTAGTATTTCGTTCACTTATAAATGTTTGGTTTGAAATTAATTGTTGAAGTATGATGTGTTTTGTTTTGATCAATTTTACGATTTTGATCAAAATTGAAACCTGATGTTATTTTTTTGTAATGATGAGTTAAAGTGATTATGATTATGGTAGATATTTTGGTTACGATCGATTAGGTGGAAAATTTGGTGGTGGCTGGTTACGGTGGTGGTGAATTTGGTGGTGGATGGTTACGTGGTGAACTTGGTGGTAGTGAATTTGGTGGTGTCTGGTTACGGTGGTGGTTGTGAAGGAATAATTGATATTGGTAGTTTTGAATGATGTTAGGGTTTGATTTAGGGTTTGCAGAGTTTTGAATCGAATTGCAGAGACTTGAGCTAACGGGTACTGGTGAGTTTGCTACGAATTGATGTTGATGGTGGTACTGAATTGCATAGATAGTGGTTGTTGGGGATTAATTAGGGTTTGCTGTCTTTTGGAGTGGTGATGCAGTGAAGATAGTTGATGGAATCAGAAGATGGGTTTGAGAATGGATCTGGTGGTGGCTGGTTGAATTGCTGTCGTTAGAGGTGGCGACGGAATTTCTGGTGGTTGTGGAGGTGCTATTGGTGATGGTGGTGGAAATATGGACGGAGGTGGTGGTTGTGGTGGAGGTTTTGACGATGATGGTGATGATAGGCGAAGAAATCAGGTGTTGTTCATTAGAGGTGGTGTCGTGAACGGGAGTGGTAGCGGTGAAAATAAAGGCGAGGATAATGAAGGAAGTGGTTTTTAAGTATAAGGGTGTTCTGGTCATTTCACTGGAAACGTGAGAAACTCTTGACGGGAGAATTAAAATTGAAAATTTTCGTTAGGTTTCATTTGACAAAAAAGTGGCCATAAAAGGGACTCCCTCTCTACGGGCCCTTCTAGCCCTCCGGTCGGTTGGCCCAATAATGTTAACTGTTATCGACTAGTATCATATTGAACTTAAATTAATTAAAGTCTTATTAATATATATATATATATATATATATATATATTATAAAAAAAAAGTGTTGCTTGTGTATCCTCACAATTACATCCATCGATTTTGTCATCCGGCGACACATATTGATTGGTTATATGTTCTATATAGCTGTCCGTCCGACCATTGGCTTTCCTGATATGACCATGTTTCCTTAAAAAGAAAAAAGTTCAATATTGACCGATCCGTGAGCGTCCGTCCCTTGCGCTTTCCAGATATAACTTTGTTTCTTGTGCCTAATAAGATTCGTAAAGGTTGCTGCAATTTAGGGACGTTCTGGGTTTTGGCTCTGTTTAGCAAATATTAGGATTTATCACTCCTTTATCTCAGCATTAACAGTTCCCATGTTTTAAATGATCTTTGCGCTGAAACCAATTAAAATAAAAGGCTTTTCTCCAATTGAAGGTCAGTGTTCTTCCTTTACATGATTAATTTTCTTTGATTTTGATTTCTGTTTCTTTTTTTAATTATGAACATTACTATGTTTCTGTTGATACAACTGCTTCCTAATGCTAACACCACAAGATTTTAAACGTTCTCAATATCTAAATAGATTGATAATCTCCTGCAATTTTATTCTTTAGTAATCTAGGGTTAACGATTCACACGATCCTGCTTCCTTTGATCAAACAACGCATCTGATTCGATCAAGATGTGCTCCTTCGTTTTCTCCTACGTTTCTGTAGAGTTTCTAATGATGAGGATATTTGTTCGTTTTTTTAATCAAGGTATGTATTAGGGTTAAGTATATTGAAATATGATACCTGGAAATAAATTCAATTCCTCCTTGAGCTAATATTTTTTTTCTTTCTACCACTGTGATTCTATTCTTCTTCTCCCCTCTCCTCTCAAAATGCACTTCGAACACACCCTAATTTACCCAACTTAGTTTTTGATCCGTTATTGAGTTATGCCTAATAAGATTCGTAAAGTTTTTTTCGATTTCGAGACGTCATAGGCAGAATAAGATTCTAGGGTTTGTAACTCATATGTCTCAACAATTAACGTTTCTGAGTATTCCATGGTTAAAAATCGTTTTCTCTGATTTAGAGTCAGTTTTCTTTCTTTCTATGATTTATTTGATATTGATTTCTATTTGTTTGGTTTTTTTATATATTGTAGGTGATTATATAGGTTGCGATTCTTCCCTAGACTTCCCTATATTGTTACGTTGAATAACATGTGGAGATATGACTCTCTTTCTCTTATTCTTGATTTGTTCACTCTATCTTGGTTTTAATTTCAAAGATTGTTGTATTACATAAACAGATTGCACCAAAGCAGTGACCACCAAAGATATCACGAACATTAACAGTACAAGAAGAAATTGAGATCGAAGTTGAAGAGGTTTTTTGGTTTGGTGAGACAATCTCAGCGTTCTTTATCAAAACTCTGGAATTGCCATAGTTGGAATAATCTCAGGTTCTTTTGTAGGTGGTACAGGACTTATAGCTCATAGTTGGAACTGCCACACACTTGCACGCAGGTTTGTGGTTTTGTTATTCTTTGAATTTTCTTTAATATTACTCCCTCCGTTCCACTTTAGATGAGTGTTTATGGTTATTTTTTTGTTCCACATTACTTGAGAGTTTTCATATTTTTCTCACAAAACTACCAATAATATCCTCACAACTTTTCTTGGAACCATAAGTTTATTTTTAAATACACAAATAGTAATTAATGTTTGAAGACTTTTCTCGAAGGCATAATTAGAATTTTTTTGTATCTCTCTCCATTTCTTAATCTGCGTGAAAACTCCCAAAACATCATCTAAATTGGAACAGAGGGAGTAGTAAATACTAGTTTTTCACCCGTGCTACGCACGGGTCTGTTTTATAACTTTGTTAAGTAAAAAATAATTTTATTTTAAATTTATGTAATGATAATATTAATAAAAAAAATTAAATTAAAATAAATAAAATGCGCTTGATCCTAAGAAATATTAAATATTTAATAAGAAATACTTACCGTATATTATTTATAATTAACATAGATTCAATGTTCACGATCCTTAAAATAATATTTACCTTTTTTAACGTACTTTTGGTTCATTCGGTTCACCAAATCACTATATGCCTTCATTTCATCAGCAAAAGCATTATCGACATAGTGATACCTTACGAACACTTGATTTCCTATAAATTCCTCCATTTTGATTATACATGTCATGTGATTTTGTTAACATTTTAGTAAAAAAATGGGTACCAATTTTCTTTGGTAGCTTAATGTATTATTTTCGATTAATTTTGCATCTTTCTACACGAACCTAAAAAGTTATCTACATTGAAATTATCAAATACAAAATAAATTAGAATTCATATAACATAGGAAAAATAAATTAATAAAATGGGAACAAAATGCATAGATAATTATAAGAATTACATGCACAGTATGTTAGGATGCCTTTCTTTAATGCTTCTGTTTTATGGATGTTGGATACTCTAACTATTTTTTAAAACTTATGGATGTTCCCATAAATAGATTCAAATTACCCAATGTGCCTACGAACTTAAAAGCTCTTGTTTTATGGGTTTAAGTTTGGGGTGCAAATAATACCCGAAAATACTCGGTCTGCTTATATCCGTCTGAGCTTGTCTATATCCGAATGAGCCCAAAACTTGTTGCAGCCCGTCACGAGGCCGCCTGGCCTGGTTAGTTTATATGGGAGGGCTTGGGTTTTCCTTAAAATTTAATAGCCTGGCCTGGTACCTGCTCGAACAGCCCTGTCTGATACTCGTTAAATGTTTTGAAGGATTTTTGTTCTATGTTAGAGCAAATTGTTACGTGTTTTGGTTATATTTTGGATTAACGTTCTTATTTTCATTTTTAATTTACATTTAGAAGATTAAGTACTTAAGATTATTTTAACTTATAGTTCATTCAATCTCCAAATTATAATATAAATTTAGGTTAAATCAGTTATTTGAATTCTAAAAATTCAAAAAACCTGAAGCATGTTTGGCCTTCTTAATAGATCGGGCTTTCGGCAAGCTTTGGGCTTCAAAATAAGTGTTTCTACCTGGCCTGGCCGGTCCGAAGGGCATTTGGGATAGCTGATTATGAGGCATGTCTGTCCTGGAGCCCGACCTAATTTACACCCCTAGTGTAAGTACTCTAACGTTTCTACTCCCTCTTTATCATAATTTTAGTCCGCTTTGCATAAAAATTATAACTAACAATTACCTAAAGATACTATAAATTTGGAAACTTAAGATTTCCGTACCATATATAAATTTGGAAACTTAAGACTTCCGTACCGTATGGAATAATTATATTCATGGAGAAACTTCGTAATTAAAGAATTCAATATTGTTTTGTAACCAAAAATAGAAGAAATTTTAAATAATATGAAGATAAAAAATTAAAAATAATAATCATAGTTTTTGTTTTTATTTAAGTAAATAGTCTTTATGATTTTAAACAGATCCCACCAAATATGAACTAATAATTAAAGTTAATTAAAGGATAGTTGATAGTTTATTGAGCGGAAGTAACACTATTTGGTACATTTGGGTACAAAAGAAAATATTATAAAGGACGGAAATTATGAAACATAGGGAGTAGAGGCTACAGATGGTATGGTATATTGGTTGTGCTAGATCATATATTTTTGACTACCCGTAAGTGTATAGGGCAGTACAGTTATTTTTGCATTGAGTGTCCCCTTTCAGCAATCCATCTCTCGATTCTTTGGTTATCCTAACTCCCTCGTATTCACTCGTATAATGGTTGATCATTTTACAAACCACATCGTCATCAGACTTGGAACTTCCTACGTCCTGTTTCTAATACGCACCCCTACAGGTGCGAAATCTTCAATCTATATATGCTACTCTGTCAAACAAATCCACCAAACCAAAACAACAAAAATGTTCATAGCAACAAAATATAAAATGGTGTGAATTGTATACAATTTAACGGTGCACAAAAACTAAACCTGCACTAAAATCAAGGCTCTGGCATCTCCTCCTTGTGATCACATTTCTACATACACGGTTCTAATTCCACTATTTTCTGTCTGAGAAGTATACTCCGAAATGTAATTCTTCTATAGGCGCTAAAAAACATTTTCAAATAAAAATGAAACTGCCAAATATAAAAGTCCATGCTCATGGATTGAATAATCATATAAATAGAACCGATCGAGAGGTATTCCGTGCCTTCTCTTTTCAAGTAAGAAAAGGATAGAGGAATGCATTGGCCAACTCCATTATAGTCTTCTATCAAAGAAAAAAAAACTCCGTTATGGCCTAGCTCTGTACACATAAAATGACATTGATAATTATAACATTTTAGCGAAGTTTTAGAAAAATATGAAGGTAGCCCCATGTTTTAAGCAAGAGACATGTAATCGGTTATTATCAAACGCCCCTTAACTTTTATACCTTGCTAGATGCTATATCTTGTAATAAAACATGAAAGTAGCCCAACCAAGTTCAAACAATGTATAACAATCACTCCACCAAAATAAGAAAGCTAACTATTTAACTTAAAATTTCAAAACGTCAAAACAACTATACCATTCATTCATTTATCAATGCGTCAAAAAATAAAAATTCGATATACTGCAAAATACAAACTACAAAAATACAAATTATAATCTCTTATTTTATGTAAGTTGCTTGCTACATACCAGCGCATTTTGAGGCCCGTGATGACTTTTCTGTTCACGACATATATTTCCATTGATAATTTTTCTCGGCGATAACATAATAAACATCTTATAAAAATATGAATAAAATCTTCTTATTATAATGCAATACCGAAATTATTCTGATTACAAAATCAAATTATTCTGATTACAAAATCCATAATAGTTAATGTGCCACTCTTGGCATTCTCCGGGAAATTTGTATTTCTGATACCAATGTGATGACCTTTCACCGGGATTTTTTTAAGCACAGATAATATTAAATTTCTTCTCTGTCGAACTTTTGTTATACGATATAAACTCGGAGAAACACAAGCTGCGCAACACAGGATGATCGAACTCTCTGCAACATCTAAGTACTTATTTCCATGTATTATTCTGATTAATTCATGTAACTTTCTATCTCCCTGAATCAAACTATGCCTAAAAATTCTAGGATATGTATTCGTAGAAAAAAAAAAGCAAGAGCTAAGCATGAATACCACCATAAGCTTTCAATTAATACCTTTATCTGGAAGTCCATCGATAATTTAGAGACTCTATATCCTGATATTCGTTTCCTTCCTTAGTAAGAGTAACTTCCTTTGATACTCGGAAGTTAGTTAATAACCTATAAGAACTGCAAAATAGAGCTGCATTGGTAATATCTTCTTGGGAACGCACCCAATTGTCGATCCCATAAGACTGCATAAGATCCATATGCAGATTGGGGTACAAAAGAAGAAAAATAAAACCCAAGAGTATTAAACCAATGCAGTCGAAACCTAATAAATAACCATCAAATGATAAGTCTTTTACTTATCACTATAAGAATTTTAATAGCTAATTTCAGTATACATAACAAAAAAATCTGTAAACAATGAGTTATGGGTCGTAAATAAATTGAAATAACATGGCTATAGATCAAGACTAACAAAATCTAAACAACAAGTGTCAAATATTTATAATACAACTCTAAGTACATAAAAGCAGCAACGCTCTAGATGAATATGTTAGCCAAATTTCTTTTGTTAAGCTTCACTATGAAATAAAAGACAGAAAATTTGAAATAGATCAATAATAGAAGGGAAATATGAGTATTAAAATTATAGGAAAAAAAAAGCATAAGAGAATGAAGAAAAATTTATACCATCATCCATGTATATGAGTTCCCTTCCTTGTTTGATTTTAATTATCTTGCTTTACTTTTGTTGTTTAGTTTTCTTATGCAAAAAAAAAAAAAAGCATAAGACAACTAAACAACAAAAGTAAAGCAAGATAATTAAAATCAAACAAGGAAAATAATCTATCTTACATAAACAAATGGTTTTGGGTCAATCTGACGGTTTTGGATTGACTTTTTTACCTGATCGACGACTCACAGTGACCTGAAAATTCAGGAAATTGATGGAGATAAATCGTGTCTCATAATGCACCCTTATCCCATGCCCTCTTCCGTCGGTTCAGATTCAACTTCTTCGGGCGTTACCTGCATAAATTTTCAGAAGGATGTCAAATTCAATAGCGACCCAATTTTCCATTGATTGATCTTCCGTTACGTTAATTTATTTTTCTGCAATTAAATGTAATAACATCTCCATTGATCTTACTTTAATCCACCAGTTTAATTCAACCGTTCAATTTCATTTGATTTACTGTTATTTGTTTATATTTTCTTTCCCCAAATTGCAATTTTAGTGATCTCTTAGTGATCAAAATATGTGGTTAGTACTCTACATATGTTTTGGTATTTTGATTCCTTTTAAGTCAATGTTTGTTGTGTACTAATTAAAGTACTCGTTACACAATCGCTGATTACCCCATATTTAGTTTCTCTATGTCTCCATAACCAATTTTGTTATTGTGAACATGTAAGTTTAATCATTTTTTGCATAGGTAGGTTGATTTGTTTTTCTGTATTTATGTTGTATTTTGTTATTTATCCAATACAAAAAATTCAATTCCTTATTTGCACTAGAGGCTATTCTTTACGACCTAAGTAGATTCTTTGTTTGTAATGATAGAAGCAAAACCAATAAAATATCCCCATTTACTTTGTTACTCTAATCAGGAAGTTCATCGATGTCTTAAAGTATGAAAGGTCCTTAGTTCTTATGCTCATTATAATCAGTATTAAGGTTGATTCACCTGCATAGAGTACTTAACATGTAGTTTTGTTTTGTTATTTCAAGAATAGTTGTTAGGGTTACTTAAAATCAAGTTTTAGTGATTTCATTTTGAAGCTAGATAAATGAATGAATCCCTCGACTAACTGAAAAGTGAATCAACCTTAAGACCATCAAATAGCGGAAAGAGGAACTTAATATATGATTCCTCTATGCTCTCTGAATTAAAGTTTTTTCCTAAAAAAAAATTGTATAGTGGATACCGTTTTGTTTATCATTTTAGTTTTAGTTTAAATTTTTAACTTCTATTGGAATTTGATTTTTTGTAGGTATACTGTTCTTTACATTAAGAAACACGGAAAACATCCAATTACGGTGACCCTCTTAAACAAGAAGTCGATCTTATCCCAATCCCTATTCACAAGAACTCTGAAGGTTGGTTATTATTCAAGTTTTATATTTTTTTTTTTTCTGATGATACGAATTTACTTTTCGGTATGATATCTACATGTTACAGTACGCCTGATTAGAATTTGAGTTTCACTATTCTCATTAATACCCTAGTACCACCAGTTGAACTAATTTTCAACTCATTGTACATATCCGAAATCTTGCTTATTTTTGATTCTTTTTCCTTCTCTTGGAATTGTTGGTGCTCTAAATATTGGTTTCTTTCACGTCAAATTTAAACTCCATGGATCTCGGTCATGTCCCCATCAATGTTGTCACCTTAAGCTAACCTAATTACGTTTCACCTTCTGTAGGCCTTGGTTATCAACAAGTGGAAGTTGATTCTACCGAGCCAAATGATGAAAAATATTAGTACCTCTATTTGTGTAATATGATGTCGTGGTATGTTATTTGGGTTTGAATTTTGGTTGTAAAACCCTTTCTTTTGCTTAGGTTATATATCATTTCAAGTTTTCAAATTTGCAGGTTCAATGAAACTCTTTAGACTAAGGTGTACCGCCTAAGGCAAGGGATAAGGAAACAGATTAGGTATCTCTACCAAGGTAAATACGTATACTTTTTTATGGAGGTCTAGTAAAACTTTTTTTTGTGATGTTTTATGGATAAACTAAACATTGTTAGAGACCATGTAGCAATGGTCGCAAAATATAAAAATATAGGATATCATTGTTTTGTAACGTAGTATTTAGGGAATATATTAACACCCTCATTCATGTTTCACCGCTTATTTTTCCCCAAAATGTAATTTTGATGATCTCTCCAATCAGTAATCTAAATGTTGTGTTAGCACTCTACCTGTGATTAGGTAAGGTCGAATGAATGGGTATATTCAGTTTTTGTACTGTCAGTCTCAATGCAAGATACTTTTGGATCCTCATTATGAATCAAGCTTCGTGAAAATATAAAAATTTTGTATTTCTATATTTACAGTTCGGAGTAATGATTTTTAAATGATGTAGATGGATCCGTATGGCTTAAGTTTCTCTTTTTTTTATTGTTGAATCCTACTGATAAGTGGTGAACTTGAGTTGAAAAGGAAACATTTTTTTGTGTGTTTTTGGTTTACAATGGTTAGGTTTTGTTATGAACTACTGCGGCTTCATGTAATTGCAGAAGGATGACAAGTTTTCAGTGTTTAGTCTTCTACCAACCAACCGGTTTCGTAATTAATGGCATATTTTCAAGTCATCAAATTCAACAAGAAATCTCATAGCAGTGGCTAAGAGTTTTCAATCCTGCAATCATATATCAGCCTGTTACTCAATAATTTTGATAAACACCATCCACCAAGAAGAATTAAATAGGCACCATAACTCTTCGCTAGACATCGTTTTAACTTGGTAGAACGCGCTAAGTTTTGTGCATTTATTTTTTGATTTGAAATGACGTGTTTGGATGACTATATATGTTGTGAGTCTTTGTTATCCATTCGCCTATCCAGTTCAGTCGTCTTGAGGGATAATTTGCGAATGGTTTTCACTATTTTATATTTGTATTTTTAAATCTTGAGGTAACATTTTTGGATTATTTTGTTAGGATCTCTCCGATCAAGCTGATTTATATCTCCAGAAAAGAGGAACATTTGGTACACGATAAGTGTAAGGAAACTCCGGAAGAGAGATAGGGTTTTTTTAACTATGAGGAGTTACTCTATTCTTGGTGGAAGAATATGATGCAGGTTGGTCATCTTGCTGGTCATGCAAACACAGGGTAGGTTATTTTGAAAAAACTAGGCTACACAAGTATAATTCTCATGCTACTCTTTTTTTTTTTCGGGTTCTTAGTTGGTAAATGATTTTGCAAGTTATAGTTTGTATGTGATTTTACTGCTAACGAGTGAAGTAATCAAAGTCATTTAGTTCATGATTTTTTTTAGGCGGAACCGGAACAATTTTTGGTGTGAATAGTATCCAGTGGTTGCGTTTGCCCAAGGTATTATCACATATACTAGGAGCTAAATTTGTTGTATATTATCACAAAATTCCAATCTGCTCCCGAAGATTGATTGCGTTAAGTTGGATTTTTCAGTTCTCAAGATCATAAAAAAAGAATAGGTGATAAGTAGTGTCTTTGGCCATAAATACAGGCATGTCAACGAAATACTGAGTGAGACTGACCTAGCGGACGGTGATATCCATGTTTCGTACCACTATAATAGAGAAACTGACCGTTGGCTGGGAAACTTAAAGATGCATAATGTAAGCTAATATGGTATATTTGAAACGTGCACGTGGATCTCCATATTACAGGTAGAGAGAAAAACAACTTCTAACAAGTGTGTTCGATGAAATAATCACTTAATCTAACCTACTTACATTTTTTGCAGGTCCACATATGAAAGTATTACTCATATTTGAGTGGAGTTGACTGACCCCACGAAAAAAAATGGAGTTGTACCTTAACAGAGAGAAGATGACATCCCCAAAAATAATGAAAGCTTATTTTTTTTGTACAAGGCTAGAGATGGCGAGTAGAGAAGGAAGGAAGGGTGTGTGCCTTGCAGCTAACCGTCTACACACCCGTCATTTATTTTCAGTATATCATTGGGTATTTGAGTCATAAAACTGGGATTCACATTGTTGGTGAATAACTTCGAAAAAGAGAATCATTGTTACTATCTTTTGTGGAGCAACATAATGTGAGTCATGACTCAGAGTTTCTACTTTCTAGAATAAATGAATTCATATGATAATTAAGAATTAAGTCTTCTTTGTAAGTCCACAGATAACGCATAATATGATGCTATTTACCGGGAACGTGCTAACAGTGGGTCGATCTGTAAACAAGAAGAGAGACGGGGTCAGGGGAAAATCAAGGAACCTTATTTTGTGCATCAAACCAGAGACACTCGGCAAAAATAGGAAGATTGGACGTCGTTTATTCGGCAAATTTTTTTATTTCTTTTTTGACTGTTCATAAAGCAATGTAACCGTGTTGTACATCGGAGATTCACACTGCGGGGAGTTATTTGACACATAATAGACCCTTCATGGAACAAATTCCTTGGAAAGAGTAAGTTAATCATTTCCACATCATAGAGCACACAAAACTCGAGTGAGTAAGGTTGAAATTACATTCTACGATAGCAGCAAGGGACCTAAAGCCTGTGTCAGAGACAGTGGAAACAAATGAAGACGTGAGGTGATTCAACTTATCAATAGGTTAGGATGCAATTTATTTTAATATATATATATATATATACTGTTGTAATTTATTTTATTCTTTTCTTAAAGTTTACGAAATATACTGTTATCGAGTGAACAAGGAATTTACATTTTGGATTGACGAATTACAAGTTGAGATTTATGTGAAATAAGCATTCATAAAATCCATGTTATATTTATCTTGAACTATATACATGGAGCAAAGTATTTGGAACCACTGTATTACCAAAATAAAAAAGATGTATGAAAAAAATGTTATACTAAGAAACAAATGATAAGGCGTTAAGCAATAACAAAACCAAATTCCGGGCCGTTACGGCACGGGTCATATACTAGTAATACCTAAAAAGGAAAGAAAACATCGAAGAATTAGTTCCATGACTCACTCATAAACACCGATAAAAGGTATCACCAATGAAAGGTATCACCAATAGCTGTTGTAAACAAAACTAACGAAAAATCACAAAACACAATTCATGATTTCATTATACCTCGCATTAGTCTTTCTCATCGTCGTAAAGCTCCAAAAGAATTAACCACCTCCCATTGCTGCAATCATCAGCATCAACATGCAAAGCAAACAACAAGAAAAGAAAATAAATCAGGAAACGAAACCCAACAGCGCAAGAAACGTAATTGGCTGAAAAGAAGAAGGAAAAAAAAAACCTAGCAAAGATGGCATTCGCTAGAAAGCTTTAAATAGAGATTCACCAAAATTATGTTGCCACAAAAAGAAAAAAAATCTCATTTTGGAAATAATATCAAGCAATATCTTAAAATTGATGCAACTTACAAAATTTTAGATAGCCACCATATCTTTTTATATCTCCAAATCTTCCTATTGTGATATTTTTACATGTTTTGAATAAAAAAATTCAGTTTTTTTTTTTTGAAAAAGCAATATTAAGGAAATAAATATTGAAACTCGTTCGCTTTTTTTTTTCCTCAAAATTTCAATTACTCAATACCTTGGTTTAATACCTCCACGATTTTCTACTAACGATTCTATATTTCTACAGCAAGATTCAAAAGAGATAAAAATGGATCTATCAATTTCCTCCAGGAGACAATATATATTAGAATCTTATTGCAATAATATTTGTTTCTACTAACGATTCTATATTTCTACAGCAAGATTCAAAAGAGATAAAATGGGATCTACCAATTTCCTCTAGGCGACAATATATATTAGATCAGAATTTTGTTGCAATAATATTTGCAGTGTCAATCACCGTGCTTCCAAAATACCTGCACATCAAACAATAGATGCGTCAACAATTAATTGAAAAAATAAATAATCAAATCCAGAAAAAAATGGCGTGCAAACCATGGCCGAGGTTAGCTTTTGCTCTAATGATTTATATAGAGACACTAAACCCATATAAATAAAATGATTTTGTTTTTGGAATATTATCGATTAATATCGAATTTCTAATATATTTGGAAAGCTCCAGCACGGAAATCATGGATTATCCTAGTTGTACTATCTATTTACCAATTGATATTAATTTGTAATAAATTATTAAGAGAACTCAATATTATTGAGAGAATAGTATCTGTTATTGAATTATATTTTAGATATTAATTTGTAATAAATTTATATAATTTTTATATTTTTGGAAAGTCAGTTTTTATTGCACTATATTTTTTCCAGAAAATAAATATCTTTACTGTCGCGCTTTATATAAAAATATCCAAGGAATTTTTTCCTATTAGTCAGAATATGGAAATAGTAAAAAAATAGAATATAATGACAAAATATTGATGAAAATTAAATATTCGCTTATTGCCGCAATTAATGTCTACAACTATTCTTGCACACAATACTAAACTATTTCTATTCTAAACATATTTTATTTTTAATTATGGAAAAAACAAAGTTAAAAAAATAATAGTGAAATTAGGACGATTTTTTTTTTCATGCTTGTTTGTTTTGTATTAGCTTCTTTTTGATTATAACTTTGCTATCAATTATTTATCCAAAATACTAACAAAATTCCAACTGATGTGCAGGACCACTAACAAAGATTCAAGCAAAAGAGATTCATTGCTAGATCAAAAGATTAGTACCGATGATTTCTCTTTCGATTTATCTATTTTGGAGTTTAATTGATAGTTTGGGATTGTAATTAGGAAAATTCTTTTTATTAAAACTGTAAACGGACATTTGACATTTGACGCTATTTATTTATTATTTAACCATTTGATTTATTGTGGGATCGTGGCATAATTCGTTATTATCATGATGGGATCGTGGATTTTGTTATTTAATTTGTTGATTATCACGATGAAAAAGTGGATTTTTGTGATTATCATGATTGAAAAATATATCTAAGATATTTTAATTTTTCATCAATATAAATTTGGCATGTTATGAGATTTTTAAAATCTAGCTATTTTAGGTTAGAATAATACTTTAGATTTAGCTATTTTATTATTGGAATAAAAAGATATTATCCTTGAATTATATTGGCTTAAATTTAACTTTAACAAAAACAAAAAACTGGTGGGGCCAGAATCAACCAGAAGCGAGAATGAACGTGGAGTTCTGGTGAATGTGGAGCTCCGGTGAATGAGAGCGCATTAAAAAACTCTGTTATTATATAGAGAACGTGCACGGGCCATGATGTTGGTTCATTTTTAATATATCGTATAATTTGTGTCCCAAATACTTATCAACTCCTTTTGATTTAATATGGGTTTGTCATAAAAATAGTTGGGATTTTCCTCTCTTTTTTTTCTTGTTTTTTCCTTTAATATTTTACCGCCGGAGATTTGCCAAACGAAAGAAATATAATCTTAACTTCTAGACGCTTTTTATTTAGGTTCATTGCTTATAATGAGATAATGCTTTACATGAACATGGAATTTAAATATTTTTTGGAAATATGTCGTCAGCAACGCTCATTCAGTGAAATCAACTAATCAATATCGTCCATAAAAGTCTCCCATGCTCCTATTTCGCTCCAGCTGACTCATCTATCATGGTCATGTTTCATCCTCCAAATAGGTAGAGAAATATTTTTTTGCATCGAACGGATGATACAAACTCTCCAACTTGACATGATTTTCCTGTAATTTTCAACACCCATTAGATGACAATGTTTAAAATGTGTACCAATTACCTTTTCGAAGGGATTGTATATATGCAAACCTCTGCCATTAAATCTTCAACAAAGTATGTGCCCATCAGTTCGTCTTAACGAAGGCTTTGTAACTTCAAAAGTCTTGGACATTTTGTCACTTCCATATGTTCCTACCTTCACTTGGAATACAATCTGGCGACACATTACCTCATAAAGAACCTTGAAACATATTGTACTCCCTGATCCTCTTTTAAATTTATAGGTTGTCAATAGATCCTTTACCAAAATTGACATCTTCTACGTTGAATATTATAAAAAAAATGGTATTGTGGATCGTTGCTTTCTAAGATTGTAGTTTTCAAAATTGGCCGCTTCAAGTCCCACGACTTTCTAAGTTTATATTAATATCTTTTTGTTTTTAGCATTTTAGTTAGCCATATTATGTTTGTTACTAACTTTAAACTTGATGTCATCTTCTACTGTAATTTATGTGATTTCAATCGAAATAGTTATACCTCTTTCATTCGTATCAAGTAATCCGTCGTATATCCCAACAATTCTTCTACAACAATTCCTTTATTTTGCCGTTTCCGGACCATCGTAGCCATTATTATCAAACGAATCTGTCTAATTTTGTTGAAGTATGTATTTGCAATGTTCATTTTTCTTAAATAAATAGATTGTGGAAAAACTAAAAAAAAAAGAACATAAGTATTACATCTCTAAGTTAATATCCAAAATACTCGGATACTGCTTCTGGTGCCTTGTTTCCTCAAATTCATCGTTGCATTCTAGACAATTACATGCAACACCAATCATTTGCGAATGAGCTATTTGCAAGTGTGGTCAATGTATCCCTTACCTGTAATAATAATAACAACACGTCAATTTTTTTCAAGGCGTCAAGTTGTAAATGGTATGAATCTAATAGATTTGAATTGTACCTCAATCTTAGATATCACCTTTTTCTCACATAACATAGCAATTGAGGAAGGACAAATCTTGACCACTATTTACATAGGCAGTTAGCCAAACTATGTTTTGAAATTGTAACGATCTACGTTACAAATTAGCACAGAAACAGTTCTAGATCTCTAAGGATAGAGATTATTGAAGAAGGAGAGAGGAAATTGGAGGGTTAGAAGAAGAATGAGACGAAGTAGAGGAGGGGATGAGAAAACGACGATATTTGGGAGAAAGAACATTTCATTTGATTATTCATTGATACCCGCTCCAAGCAACAACACAACTTATAAAGCTGTAAATCAACTCACAAACAACTATACCTAAGCTACCCCTCAACTACTAAGAAAACTACGAAAATAACCTGCTGGTCTAATTGTCATGCTAAGGTTCATGACAAATCCCACCCATCCAAATCATCCTTGTCCTCAAGGATATAAAATGAGCTTGACCGGTAGAGCACACAGTTAACATTTCAGCATCAAGGCCCACCAGAAAAATATAACTGAGCACAAACCTCCATCTTGGAATTTCAGTAACAAGCCCACTCTCTTCATCTTCACCGTCTGGTAGGCCTTAAGGCTCTTAACAGCAATGCTACTGACTGTATAAGCATACTCCAACATAAAGAATATATCTTCATTACCAATTGAGGCATGAAAATAAATCTCCAGGTTTCCTTCTCGTATGCACTCCATAAACACATGAGCATAACTGGCAGAAGGAACATATGGTGTCTCTGTGTTATTTAAACAGTCCATACCATGTAATAAGGTGGATTGCAGCAAGGATAGTTGTTGTAACAAGAATGGTCCAACTCGTGCTACTTGTACTGCACACAGTCGAGAGGAACAAAGCAAATCCCATCACCATGAATAAAACAAAATCATACAGCCAATATTATATAGCCAACCAGTTGAGGAATGCAAGATCCACTTCTACAGGGCTAAGATTGTTCTGCAAAACCGGCTTTCCTTCGTACTGCTCCATACCTTCTTTAATTATAATTGCACCTATTGACATCATGGACTTGACAGTCTTTTCTTTTCCTTCTACAATTCTCCCAATAATTTTGGAGATCTCCCATGGATAGTAATATTGATTGCGAGATAAACGAACAAATCTGTACAGTTGTAGTCTATGGGTTGCGCAACTACCCACTTCCAAGTTCCGGACCACGCTCTTACTTCTCATAAACAATAATATTTGTGCTTGATTACCAGCAATAACTGAGTAAGATGTGTTAAGGGAATTGAGTAGCATATTTAAAGCAGTTGGCAACTCTTGAAAATTTGCAGTAAGGAAATTAAGTTGTGTTAGATCCAACTCTGTTGGATTAGTAAGCACTTGACGCTTCCTTCGAAGGGTATGTGCTTGAATTGTTTCGACATTATACTTCCATGACTGAACTTGAGTGTTGAATTGAAAAAGAAATAACTTGTTTTTGAACCAGATGTAAACTCTAATATAATCAACCCTTCTTCACCAGCAGTACATAAGTCCGAACTAAATATGAAGAATTCCCGCCGAGTCTTGAATGTGAATTCCTGCTTATTCAACTCAACATCCTCATAAACGTGCAATGCACCAATATAAAATACTACCATATCAACCAACACAGTATCCTTAAACTCCCATACAATCTTATCAATCACTTCCGTATACTTTTGGTCTAACAACTCACCACCGAGTATCTTCCATATTCCCATTGTCCTTACGAAGAATTCCTTCCAACCAACAATCCATCCATCACCACTGATGAGTGCTAAAAAGTGCATATTTCTATATATTTTTCTTGGCATTTAACTCATCTTTTGTGCATTAATTCTACATTTTATCCCATATTCTGTATTTTCCTTGTTTTCAAGAATAAATATTTTTATTAACTAATTTTGCATTTTTAGGTACCAAATAAAGTTTGGATGACTTGCGGAGCGGAAAAGAGCAGAAAAGTAGTGAAAAGCCGGAAGAAATTACGCAAGGAAGCCGCGAAGAATGGTGCGCATAATCCCAAAAGACTAGAAATGGGCTCAAGAAGGAAGAATTGCTCTTAAAGAAGATATGGGCTTGGCATACCCAAGGCCCAAAACCCTTACCCAAACCCATTTTCTATATCCATACCCGCCTCCATTCTCAGCCGTGAGATCGGATCCATCTCATCATCCAATGGTCGCTTCTTCATCGTTCATCAAAATCTGAAGTCCCTGCAAAACACCATAGTACCTAAATTCCAAGCCTTCAGATTAGATCACATTTAGATCCTACGGTCGCTTCTTTGCCTGCGCATCAAATCTCGATACTTCCGCTTAACACTACAACACCTAACCTCGATCTTCGCCGTCAGCTTTGTTGTATTTCACAATCCAACGGTCGAAGTGATTCATCTCTCATACCACCGTTAGATCTACCAACCATCTTCGCATCCAACGTCTCATCCTCGCTGTTCATCAACAATTGCTAAACCCGCCTAACACCCAAGTATCGAACACCTATACCCTTCAGCCAAACGCACCTTACCCAAATTCTCATCTTCCTCCTTCGAGCAGTCGAGCTCTGCTCCTGCCAACTCCACCATGTCCGCCACCACCACTGCCGTACCACCAAACGCCACTCCTTCACACCGTACACCACCACCAACTCCACTATAATCATTCCCCCCATCTTCTAGCCATCTATCCTACCAATTTCTTTTCTTTTCTTTCTCAGAAAACCCTAGGAAAGAAATTGGTACAATAGCTAGGGCTAGAGAAGAAATCAGAGGCATGGAGAGGAGCAGGAGACTAAGGAGAAGAATGGGTCGAAGTCATTAGCGTGTAATCGCATCAATTTGGGTAAGAATTTACCAAACCCTACTTCTGTCAATTTGGGGGTTTTTACATAAATCCTAATTAGGTTGAGATAGAGCATGGAGAAGATAAAGTGGGTGATATAGGGTAGGTAATTGAACCTAACTGTGATTTTCTGTCACATTAGGTAGAACCCTAATGTCTACTGTTTTGGGAATTTTTGGGTGAAAAGGGTGTAAACCCTAATTATGTAATTGGGTATAAAAAGGGGACTGTGGGTGTGATGTAAAGGCTTATGCCTGGATTAGCCAGTGTGTCACCCAAGAGCACTGGAATAGCCAGTGTCTCAAGGGTTAGTGTTTAATTTGCAACTATCTTTATGTTTATTCCATTACTCTTATTTAGTTTCAATTCAGTTCATGTTTTTGTTTTATGTCTTCTGTGTTTGTTTATGATCAGTTCAATGCTCTGTTTAGTAATTGTTTTGTTTTTGTTGCTGTTATGTGAGCTCACATGTGTATGTGTATAGCTAGGCTGAGATGATGCCTTAAGTCACTGTTAGGGGTGGAATGCTAGGTTATAATTCATGTAAATTGAGTTGATTGAGTAATGGAGGAATTTAGTGCTCAACTGTGCTTGTGATTGATTGTGCTGTCAAAAGACAGTCAATGCTAGGAGTAAACAGTTGAGCAAGCTTCTTCTCCTTCCATTCCATTTATGTATACCCTGGAACATAGGCAGGCTTGAACCTTCACCTAGCTCCATTAGGGACAGGGATTTAACATAGAATTACACTATCTGGCTAGGTTAAAAGGTGGATTCATAACCTAGTTGTGTTGTTTCTCTGTTTTGTATATGTAGTTTTGCTCCCCTGCCATTTCCCTTGGCTTAGGCCTTGGTTCTTTCTCTTTGCTTCATTTCCATTGCCATCCTCACTGCCATTTTCACCATTTCCTTTGCTTTTCTTCACTATCACTCTCCACTGCCACTGTCACCTGTTTTGTGTTTTGTATTTGTATCTGTTTTCTTGTGTTTATTGTTTTATCATCCATTGTCTCATTATTTCACTACCATCTTCATTGCTTTGTAAATATCACAGCTTCACTGCCACTATTTGCTCTTTCTTCTCATTTGTTTCTCCTGTTCTTGATACTGCATTCATTACCTTGTTTTACAAAAGCCCATTGTAATCTGTTTAAAGCTCAAAAGCCTAGTTCACTGCCAGGCTCAAAAACCCAAGCCCAGTTCACAATTGAACTGTTGAGCCCAAGTTCACAGTTCATTCCAAAATCATTCAAAGGCCCAAGGCCTAAAGCACTTCATCATTACAAACAAACCCACTAATCCCAAAGCACAATTAGAAGCCCAATAGCAATTTAGAGCCCAAAATAGCTAGAAACTCCAAACACACCCAGTCTCTGTGGATCGACCCGTACTTGCACGAGCTACAACTGACGACCGTGCACTTGCGGTATTACTGTAGGCCCGCGTTTCATTGCTCTTCATATTTACACACTTTTCCGGGCCTACCAAGTTTTTGGCGCCGTTGTCGGGGATTGGTGCTGTGTTTTTCTTGTAGTTTTATTAGCTATTTTTGCATTTCACTGCATAGCACTTGCATCTGCATCTGCTTCACTTCATTTGCTGTTGGACCTGCTGTTCTGAACCAGTTTCTCCTCTGCTGGGACGCCACCAAGGAAAAGAACCAAAGCCCAACTGGGTTTTTGCAACAATATCAGAGCAGCTGGGCTGTGCTTAAAAGGTAACCCATTTAAGAGAACCTGAATTGTGGGCTTCCAATTTTTAATTGTGGGCTTGTAATATTAAAGCCAATTTTTGGGCTTTTTATTTTCTGTTGGGTTTGTAATTAATTTTTGTGGGCTTGTTTGTTTAATTTGTGGGCTTGTATTTAATTTTTGTGAGCTTGTTTAATTTGGACTGGTATTTTGTATTCTGGGTTTTTAAACCCAGCTGAGCTTGTAACCGATCACGCTAGGTTAACTCGTTAGTGGGCCGAGTACCCAAATTCTAGGCCGAGATTTTGGACTCAGTTTCACCAAACGTTTTCAAACCAGCTGAGCCAAAGCAAACACAAAACCAACAGTGGGCTTGCTCCCATTCAAAAACCAAATTTTATTTTCTTTTTTTTTTAAAAAAAACAAAAAAAACAAAAAAACAAAAAAACAAAATTTTTACTTTGCTCCATTCAAAAACCAAATTTTATTTTCTTTTTTAAAAAAAAAAAAAAAGTTTCCAAATGTCTCCCGCCAAAACCAAATTTTTCCCAACAAAACCAAATTTTTCCCAAAAAGTCCAATCCCATTAAAAACCAAATTTTCTTGTAGATAATGTGTTAGTTAAATTTCCTTTTGTATATATTTTGTGCTCATCCATTGGACTCCGAATATGTTGGAGTTTTGCCTTGAATAACGGAGTTCTAATATTGCTTTCGCCGAAATCGGGTATTCTCTTTCCTTTTTCTCTACTCAACATGATCCTCTTCATATATTGTTTTATAATTCTTTCCATATTTTGAAACATTGAGGACAATGTTTAGTTTAGGTTTGGGGGTATAGAGTAGATACCACGATAATATGCCATAATTGAAAACAAAACTCCATCTTTTTGAAAAAATTGAAAAATTCCAAAAAAATTTGAAAAATCAAAATAAAAAATTAAAAAATTAAAAAAATGGAGCTCATTTACCTTAAAATGTTGACTCTTGTGCAAATATGTAATTTTTAGGAGTCTTAGTCTAGATATTTAGGCACCCTGATTCTAGCACAATTCACATAGTGATAAGAAATTTGCACGCGGACGATCTACCAATACATGTATAGCCTCGATCTTCAAGGTGTTTGATAGGAAGTTACGATTGCCAATCACTTTAGAATACTGAACGAAACTTGACTAGCTTGTTCTTTGGTTGGTTGGGATAGAAGGTGGAGGTTACATTAAGAAAGACAACCATCGAATTTAACTGGGTGCATCAAAAAGGGCTACCTCTTGCAAAGTGTCATGTAATCTTTTGTTTCCTTTTGTATATGTATCAAAAGTGTTTCCTTATTAAAAAAAAAAAAAAAAAAAAAAAAAAAAAAGGAAGATTGGACGTCGTTTATTCGGCAAATTTTTTTATTTCTTTTTTGACTGTTCATAAAGCAATGTAACCGTGTTGTACATCGGAGATTCACACTGCGGGGAATTATTTGACACATAATAGACCCTTCATGGAACAAATTCCTTGGAAAGAGTAAGTTAATCATTTCCACATCATAGAGCACACAAAACTCGAGTGAGTAAGTTTGAAATTACATTCTAGGATAGCAGCAAGGGACCTAAAGCCTGTGTCAGAGACAGTGGAAACAAATGAAGACGTGAGGTGATTCAACTTATCAATAGGTTAGGATGCAATTTATTTTAATATATATATATATATATATATATATACTGTTGTAATTTATTTTATTCTTTTCTTAAAGTTTACGAAATATACTGTTATCGAGTGAACAAGGAATTTACATTTTGGATTGATGAATTACAAGTTGAGATTTATGTGAAATAAGCATTCATAAAATCCATGTTATATTTATCTTGAACTATATACATGGAGCAAAGTATTTGGAACCACTGTATTACCAAAAGAAAAAAGATGTATGAAAAAAATGTTATACTAAGAAACAAATGATAAGGCGTTAAGCAATAACAAAACCAAATTCCGGGCCGTTACGGCACGGGTCATATACTAGTAATACCTAAAAAGGAAAGAAAACATCGAAGAATTAGTTCCATGACTCACCCATAAACACCGATAAAAGGTATCACCAATGAAAGGTATCACCAATAGCTGTTGTAAACAAAACTAACGAAAAATCACAAAACACAATTCATGATTTCATTATACCTCGCATTAGTCTTTCTCATCGTCGTAAAGCTCCAAAAGAATTAACCACCTCCCATTGCTGCAATCATCAGCATCAACATGCAAAGCAAACAACAAGAAAAGAAAATAAATCAGGAAACGAAACCCAACAGCGCAAGAAACGTAATTGGCTGAAAAGAAGAAGGAAAAAAAAAAAACCTAGCAAAGATGGCATTCGCTAGAAAGCTTTAAATAGAGATTCACCAAAATTATGTTGCCACAAAAAGAAAAAAAATCTCATTTTGGAAATAATATCAAGCAATATCTTAAAATTGATGCAACTTACAAAATTTTAGATAGCCACCATATCTTTTTATATCTCCAAATCTTCCTATTGTGATATTTTTACATGTTTTGAATAAAAAAATTCAGTTTTTTTTTTTTGAAAGAGCAATATTAAGGAAATAAATATTGAAACTCGTTCGCTTTTTTTTTCCCTCAAAATTTCAATTACTCAATACCTTGGTTTAATACCTCCACGATTTTCTACTAACGATTCTATATTTCTACAGCAAGATTCAAAAGAGATAAAAATGGATCTATCAATTTCCTCCAGGAGACAATATATATTAGATTAGAATCTTATTGCAATAATATTTGATTTTCTACTAACGATTCTATATTTCTACAGCAAGATTCAAAAGAGATAAAATGGGATCTACCAATTTCCTCTAGGCGACAGTATATATTAGATCAGAATTTTGTTGCAATAATATTTGCAGTGTCAATCACCGTGCTTCCAAAATACCTGCACATCAAACAATAGATGCGTCAACAATTAATTAAAAAAATAAATAATCAAATCCAGAAAAAAATGGCGTGCAAACCATGGCCGAGGTTAGCTTTTGCTCTAATGATTTATATAGAGACACTAAACCCATATAAATAAAATGATTTTGTTTTTGGAATATTATCGATTAATATCGAATTTCTAATATATTTGGAAAGCTCCAGCACGGAAATCATGGATTATCCTAGTTGTACTATCTATTTACCAATTGATATTAATTTGTAATAAATTATTAAGAGAACTCAATATTATTGAGAGAATAGTATCTGTTATTGAATAATATATTTTAGATATTAATTTGTAATAAATTTATATAATTTTTATATTTTTGGAAAGTCAATTTTTATTGCACTATATTTTTTCCAGAAAATAAATATCTTTACTGTCGCGCTTTATATAGAAAATATCCAAGGAATTTTTTCCTATTAGTCAGAATATGGAAATAGTAAAAAAATAGAATATAATGACAAAATATTGATGAAAATTAAATATTCGCTTATTGCCGCAATTAATGTCTACAGCTATTCTTGCACACACAATATATAAACTATTTTCTATTCTAAACATATTTTACTTTTAATTATGGAAAAAACAAAGTTAAGAAAAATAATAGTGAAATTAGGACGATTTTTTTTTCCATGCTCGTTTGTTTTGTATTAGCTTCTTTTTGATTATAATCTTTGCTATCAATTATCTATCCAAAATACTAACAAAAATTCCAACTGATGTGCAGGACCACTAACAAAGATTCACGCAAAAGAGATTCATTGCTAGATCAAAAGGTTAGTACCGATGATTTCTCTTTCAATTTATCTATTTTGGAGTTTAATTGATAGTTTGGGGTTGTAATTAGGAAAATTCTTTTTATTAAAACTGTAAACGGACATTGGACATTTGACGCTATTTATTTATTTGATAACCATTTGATTTATTGTGGGATCGTGGCATAATTCGTTGATTATCATGATGGAATCGTGGATTTTGTTATTTAATTTGTTGATTATCACGATGAAAAAGTGGATTTTTGTGATTATCATGATTGAAAAATATATCTAAGATATTTTAATTTTTTCATCAATATAAATTTGGCATGTTATGAGATTTTTAAAATCTAGCTATTTTAGGTTAGAAGAATACTTTAGATTTAGCTATTTTATTATTGGAATAAAAAGATATTATCCTTGAATTATATTGGCTTAAATTTAATTACAAAAACAAAAAACTGGTGGGGCCAGAATCAACCATAAGCGAGAATTAACGTGGAGTTCTGGTGAATGTGGAGATCCGCTGAATGAGAACGCATTAAAAAACTCTGTTATTATATAGAGAAACGGCACGGGCCATGATGTTGGTTCATTTTTAATATATCGTATAATTTGTGTCCCAAATACTTATCAACTCCTTTTGATTTAATATGGGTTTGTCATAAAAATAGTCTGGATTTTCCTCTCTTTTTTTTTTCTTATTTTTTCCTTTAATATTTTACCGCCGGAGATTTGCTCAAACGAAAGAAATATAATCTTAACTTCCAGACGCTTTTTTATTTAGGTTCATCGCTTATAATGAGATAATGCTCTACATGAACATGGAATTTTAAATATCTTTTTGGAAATATGTCGTTAGCAGCGCTCATTTCAGTGAAATCAACCAATCAATATCGTCCATAAAAGTCTCCCCATGATCCTATTTCGCTCCAGCTGACTCATCTATCATGGTCATGTTTTCAATCCTCCAAATAGGCAGAGAATAATATTTTTTTGCATCAAACGGATGATACAAACTCTCCAACTTGACATGATTTTCCTGTAATTTTTCAACACCCATTAGATGACAATGTTTAAAATGTGTACCAATTACCTTTTCGAAGGGATTGTATATATGCAAACCTCTGCCATTAAATCTTCAACAAAGTATTGTGCCCAACAGTTCATCTTAACGAAGGCTTTGGTAACTTCAAAAGTCTTGGACATTTTGTCACTTCCATATGTTCCTACCTTCACTTGGAATACAATCTGGCGACACATTACCTCATAAAGAACCTTGAATACATATTGTACTCCCTGATCCTATTTCAAATTTATAGGTTGTCAATAGATCCTTTACCAAAAGTTGACATCTTCTACGTTGAATATTTAAAAAAAAAATTATGGTATTGTGGATCGTTGCTTTCTAAGATTGTAGTTTTCAAAATTGGCCGCTTCAAGTCCCACGACTTTCTAAGTTTATATTATATATCTTGTTTGTTTTTAACATTTTAGTTAGCCATATTATGTTTGTTACTAACTTTAAAATTGATGTCATCTTCTACTGTAAAATTTATGTGATTTCATAATCGAAATAGTTATACCTCTTTCATTCGTATCAAGTAATCCGTCGTATATCCCAACAATTCTTCTACAACAATTCCTTTATTTTGTCGTTTCCGGACCATCGGTAGCCATTATTATCAAACGAAATCTGTCTAATTTTTGTTGAAGTCATGTATTTGCAATGTTCATTTTTCTTAAATAAATAGATTGTGGAAAAACTAAAAAAAAAAGAACATAAGTATTACATCTCTAAGTTACTATATCCAAAATACTCCGGATACTGCTTCTGGTGCCTTGTTTCCTCAAATTCATCGTTGCATTCTAGACATTACATGCAACACCAATCATTTGCGAATTGAGATATTTGTGCAAGTGTGGTCAATGTATCCCTTACCTGTAATAATAATAACAACACGTCAATTTTTTTCAAGGCGTCAAGTTGTAAATGGTATGAATCTAATAGATTTGAATTGTACCTCAATCTTAGATATCACCTTTTTCTCACATAACATAGCAATTGAGGAAGGACAAATCTTGACCACTATTTACATAGGCAGAGTTAGCCAAACTATGTTTTGAAATTGTGTAACGATCTACGTTACAAATTAGCACAGAAACAGTTCTAGATCTCTAAGGATAGAGATTATTGAAGAAGGAGAGAGGAAATTGGAGGGTTAGAAGAAGAATGAGACGAAGTAGAGGAGGGGATGAGAAAACAGACGATATTTGGGAGAAAGAACATTTCATTTGATTAATTCATTGATACCCGCTCCAAGCAACAACACAACTTATAAAGCTGTAAATCAACTCACAAACAACTATACCTAAGCTACCCCTCAACTACTAAGAAAACTACGAAAATAACCTGCTGGTCTAATTGTCATAAAGCTAAGGTTCATGACAAATCCCACCCATCCAAATCATCCTTGTCCTCAAGGATATAAAATGAGCTTGACCGGTAGAGCACACAGTTAACAATTTCAGCATCAAGGCCCACCAGAAAAATATAACTGAGCACAAACCTCCATCTTGGAATTTCAGTAAACAAGCCCACTCTCTTCATCTTCACCGTCTGGTAGGCCTTAAGGCTCTTAACAGCAATGCTACTGACTGTATAAGCACACTCCAACATAAAGAATATATCTTCATTACCAATTGAGGCATGAAAATAAATCTCCAGGTTTCCTTCTCGTATAAGCACTCCATAAACACATGAGCATAACTGGCAGAAGGAACATATGGTGTCTCTGTGTTTATTTAAACAGTCATCATACCATGTAATAAGGTGGATTGCAGCAAGGATAGTTGTTGTAACAAGAATGGTCCAACTCGTGCTACTTGTACTGCACACAGTCGAGAGGAACAAAGCAAATCCCATCACCATGAATAAAACAAAATCATACAGCCAAGATTATGTAGCCAACCAGTTGAGGAATGCAAGATCCACTTCTACAGGGCTAAGATTGTTCTGCAAAACCGGCTTTCCTTCGTACTGCTCCATACCTTCTTTAATTATAATTGCACCTATTGACATCATGGACTTGACAGTCTTTTCTTTTCCTTCTACAATTCTCCCAATAATTTTGGAGATCTCCCATGGATAGTAATATTGATTGCGAGATAAACGAACAAATCTGTACAGTTGTAGTCTATGGGTTGCGCAACTACCCACTTCCAAGTTCCGGACCACGCTCTTACTTCTCATAAACAATAATATCTGTGCTTGATTACCAGCAATAACTGAGTAAGATGTGTTAAGGGAATTGAGTAGCATATTTAAAGCAGTTGGCAACTCTTGAAAATTTGCAGTAAGGAAATTAAGTTGTGTTAGATCCAACTCTGTTGGATTAGTAAGCACTTGACGCTTCCTTCGAAGGGTATGTGCTTGAATTGTTTCGACATTATACTTCCATGACTGAACTTGAGTGTTGAATTGAAAAAGAAATAACTTGTTTTTGAACCAGATGTAAACTCTAATATAATCAACCCTTCTTCACCAGCAGTACATAAGTCCGAACTAAATATGAAGAATTCCCGCCGAGTCTTGAATGTGAATTCCTGCTTATTCAACTCAACATCCTCATAAATGTGCAATGCACCAATATAAAATACTACCATATCAACCAACACAGTATCCTTAAACTCCCATACAATCTTATCAATCACTTCCGTATACTTTTGGTCTAACAACTCACCACCGAGTATCTTCCATATTCCCATTGTCCTTACGAAGAATTCCTTCCAACCAACAATCCATCCATCACCACCACAACCCATACAACTATGTACTCCAGATGTTTTAATGAGAACCCAAACATTACTCCTACCACTTATACATCTTGTAATCAATTTTAGCAATCTCCCACGATCAAATAAATTTCCAGCAACCTCCTGGCCGCCATAGAGACATTATGCACTACTCCAACTGCACATTACACTAATAAACATTTCAAGAACCCGTATCTCAGCTTTACATTATCTATTGAGTGCACTATGTCAGCAACCAATGTGTCACAATCTTCACTATCTCCTTGAGATGTTTTCACAAGCACTACAGCCGCACCAGTTACATAACTACTTGCATTCAAATGAACCATCTCATAATTAATGCTTCCCATGTAGTTCAGTAATTTCTGAAATAATTTTAAACTTGCTGCAACTAGCGCCTCCAAATAAGAATTCCACAAGTTGGGATGATGCACTCTATAATGATCAAACATCAAACATTCACAAGCATAGCTGGTGATACAACCTCTGTCTGACATTCTCGCAAACAGATTCTCACACTCATAGCAGTCACCATCTTTAACCAATACAAACACAACTGAATTTGTAGAACTGGAATCCAATTGGTACCCATGTTGACGAATAAGATCATAAAAAGATTCCTCATCGTATTTATCCATTGGAGTAATCAAACAAGAAGTAAACATCTCAGGACAGAATTTAATATTTCTCCTAGCACAATGAGAACACATGTCACAGATTACAAACTTTTTACCACGATCAAATATCATTCTGGAAGGATTAGAACTAAGTAAAGCAACACTGATAGCGGTAATTTGAGGATTCTGTATGATGAAAGAAATCTTGAGAAATTTGTATAGGTCATTGTATTTATTCATTAAGATAGATCGATCAAAATATCCTTTTCAATCAAATATCATTCGAGTATAGAAAATACTAGATGAAGTATCACATACAGAAGTAAATCGATTTATGTTATCTCCATCACTAAACTTCCAATCCTCAAACTGCTGAGGTTCAGCATTATAATTCATATTTAAGCTATTGAAATTATTCGCCTCATGATATGCAGCGCTTTTACTTTGAGAATCCACCACTAAACGAGTACTAGGAATGAAAGGTTTACCTTCCTGATATGCTAGAAACGATGAATTTCCATTGTATTTCTGAACTTCATTAACAGTACAAAATCCATCAACACCATAGAAAGCAATTATTGGTGTAGTTCAAAAATTACCTTCATCTGCTGGACTAGGAGTTGAAGAATTTTGAAATAATTGACTTACTGAACTTGAATCACTTGAATCATGTGGAATCGATTTCAAATTTACATCAACCTCGTCCTCAATCACCTTCGAATGAATTAACTCAGGTCCAACTAAATCGGTGTCTTCATATCCAGACTTCAATTTTCCAGCATCAGTTATCAATTGTGAATTGGTACCAGTATTATCAATTCCATCACTGAAACTTAATCTGTTGTCGAAAACCTTATTCAAATCAGCTAGAGAATTAGAATCTGATGGTGCTTCCACTAAATCATCACTGGATCCAAGTTTATTGTTAAACAAACGTTCTCCGAAAGCTTTGAACTCAGCAGCTATAATCGTCTTCAATGAAGAGAGGAGTGCAGTTTCAAACTTATTCATGATAGCAGTCTCAGTACCAATTGTAACGATCTACGTTACAAATTAGCACAGAAACAGTTCTAAATCTCTAAGGATAGAGATTATTGAAAAAGAAGAGAGCAAATTGGAGGATTAGAAGAAGAATGAGACGAAGTAGAGGAGGGATAAGAAAACAGACGATATTTGGGAGAAAGAACATTTCATTTGATTAATTCATTGATACCCGCTCCAAGGGTTGACTAACCTGGCTCTAACCCTTTAAATTTTTAATAACTACATAAATTTTTAATAACTACATAAATTTTTAGTTTATTTTATAAATAGTACTTTGTCCATATATATTTATGGTTTATTCCACCAAAGTTTACATGTTTTTTTTTTCTTCTAAAGTAGGCCTCCTCAATGTCAATTTTGACTCCACCATTGCCACCATCACTGCCGCCCACCCCATGTAGGTTGTTGGACGCAATTCTAATTTTAAATCACAAATGCCATGTATGAGGTTTAGATTGAACAAAATGTCGTCAATTGATTAGTTTCATTTTTTTTCCCGCGTATATATTCTTTTTTTTTTTATTGCAATCAATTTTATTTTAACATCAAAAAATCATGATTTATACGATATAGTACCAAAGATAACAGGGGTACCATTTGGGTGATCCAACTATGATCATGAAAATATTATCTTGTATGATATCATCCCTGAAATATATGGTACCTTCCTTTATCAAAAATGTTGATACATTGTCCAGAGCTGGACTGATATTGTTCAAGTAATTCCATGAGATTCTGCAAACTCTTCTTAGCACCATTACAAAAGATAAATACATCATCAACAAAGAACTGGTGTGTTGGATGTATACCTTTTTTCACCACCATAGGGATGACTTTTTCTTCTTGAACCAATTTGGTTATATTTTTACTAAGCACGTCTTCCATTAGAATAAACAATAAGGGAGACATTGGATCTCCTTGCCTTAAGCCCCTTCTCACAGGAAAAAATCCACATG
This sequence comes from Papaver somniferum, assembly GCF_003573695.1. Taxonomy (NCBI): domain Eukaryota; kingdom Viridiplantae; phylum Streptophyta; class Magnoliopsida; order Ranunculales; family Papaveraceae; genus Papaver; species Papaver somniferum. The sequence continues at coordinate 64,437,207 of NC_039365.1, forward strand.
GTCCACCATTCACCATAACTGAAATTCTTATAGATTGAAGGATAGTTAGCAACCAATTACACCAAGAAAAAGAAAAACCATACTTAAGAAGCACTTGCATAAGAAATTCTCAGCTGAGTGCATCATATGCTTGAAATATGTCTAGTTTAAGTCCTACATTTCCTCCTCTTCTTTTTTTCTTCATTTCATTTACTATTTCATATGCTGAGTGCATCATATGATTGTTCTTGTATATTTCTCCCTTTGATATAAGCAGCCTGTTGAGGAGATACAAGCTTATTCATCAAAGTACTCATTCTTAAGATAATTAACTTTTTTATAATCTTGAAGCTGACATTGCTTAATCCAATTGGTCTGAACTGAGAAGTAGTTTTTGCACCTTGACATTTTGGAAGAAGAGTTAAGAAGATGGAATTTAGTCCCTTATAAAACTGAATGGCTTTTATTAGATCTTGACGAATTATGTCCCAACATGTTTTGTAGAATATTCCAGAAAATCCATCTGGACCAGGAGAACTATTTGCATCAATTGAGAAAACTGTGGCTTTAATTTCTTCTGCTATTGGAGTAGAATCCAACATAGTTTGATCTTCAGAACTAGTTAGATTAGGAACCACATCAAGTAGTGATTCTACAATGTTTACTTCTTTATATTGAAATGCTTGACAAGTTCAGATGCAATTTTTTCTTGATCCATAATGATATTACCATTTGTATCTTCTAACTCACTTATTCGATTAATGGATTGCCTTATCTTCATGTTTGTATGAAAAATATTTGTATTTGCAGCACCCTCTTTAACCCATTTGACTCTTGATTTTTGCTTTAAAAGTACACTTTTCTGCACTTCTTTGCTAGATAATTCATTCTGAGCTTCCACTAAAGTATTTAGAGAATTATCATTAAATGGGTCTTCATATGATTCTTCCATAACTTTTTTAACTTTAACTTAAGCTTCTTGTATCTTAATATCAACATTACCAAAAACACTCCAGTTCCATTCATTAAGGCTTTGCTTAAGATTCTTTAACTTTCTCATAAAACAAAAGAAGGATCACCATTAACTTCTTGAGACCAACTATCTGCCACTACTTGTAGAAAATTTGGATGATGTATCCACATTTGTTGAAACTTTTTAAGTGCATTCTTTGGCTTTGGCACACTTGCACATCCTCCCATCAAGGGTGCATGATCATATACCATTCTTAATCCAACTTTGTATCCCCAATCACCATATATCTGTAACCACTTTTGATTAAAGACTACTCTATCCAGATTGCACAAAATTATTTTTGTTCCCTGCTGGCAGTTGGACCATGAATAATCTAGACCTGTTTTAGGAGCTTGAGTAAGTACACAATTGTTTAAACAATTTGTGAAATCTAACATTGCAGTTTTATTAGGAGCCCTACCACCAACCTTTTCTGCAATTGAAGTTAAGGCATTGAAATATCCAAGGACTATCCAAGGCTTTTCCAATTCACTAATCATTTCCATTTCAGACCATAAAAACCTCCTTTGTGTAATACCAACATGTGCATGAACTCCATAAACTAAAACATCTCCAACACCCACTGTGATCATCTGACTTGAAATTGAAATTGCTTGAGGAGTTGCAAGACTTTTATTCCAAAATAACCATATATTACCCTTTATATTTGAAGAAGTGGAATTATGAATTGCCATACTCTGGATTCCAGGCAGATTTAGTTTGTTGCAAAAAGAAACACTACACTTTACTTTTGGTCCAGCTATCCATACAAGAGAAGGACTAAATTGTTTAACATAAGACCATAATTTATCTTGGGCCCTTGGTCTTCCTAGGACCTTAAGTTCCAATATAAAATCTTCATTTATTGGATTGGGAGCTTTTAAAACTCCCTTTTTCAGGATTTTTCCTAAAATTGTATTTGACAGACACTTGTTTACTAACCTTTTGTTGTTATGGAGTTTTGATTTTAGATGTACTTGCAACTCCATTTTTGCCTGATGTACTTGCAACTTCACTTGTTGTACTTACCATTTCCTTATCCACTATCTTGGCCCAAGATGTTACAGGAATAGGCTCCTCAGTCACCTTTCCATTACTTCCATTAACAAATTTGATTACAAAATTTTCCAAAGAATTTTGCTCTGCTACTTCCATAATTTTGACACCTCCATAATAACAGATTCTTCTATGGATTCAGATTGTTCATTGGAAATAGACTCAAATCTTCTAGAGTTGATGGATATATTTTCCATATGTGGAGTTAAAATATTATTTGCATCAATTGACTTTACCACAGAATCTTCTTCTTCTCTAGCATTAGGATCACATATATCAAAAGGAATAGCATTAACTGAATTAGTACCCTATGGAGATGATTTAGTACCTTGAGAATTAGTACCCTGTGAAGATGATTTAGTACCTTGAGAAGATGGCTTATGAGCATTGACATTAGTAGCAGGGGTTTTGTTTTTATTTCTTTCCACATAACATTCAGTAACAAGATGCCCTACTATTTTGCAAGTGGAACAGAATTTTGGACATTCATGAATGAGGACATCTTGAAAGAAACCTCCAAATTTTGTGTTAATCCAAATCTTACTAGGAATTGGTTGAGAAAAATCTAACTCAACCAAAACATTAGCATAATACCCAACCTCACATTTTGCAATAGCTGCATCTATCTTGATTGGAGTGCCTATCTCCTTACAGATTTCAAATAATATTTTCTCCTTCCAGAATTCAAGACCCAAACCAGGAAAACGAATCCACACTTGAGATTTAGATGTTCTAACATTAGCAGGACGAAAATTAGATACCCAATTTCTTAATCTGAGAACTTGATAATTCACTTCCAATTCTCCTGCTTTGATGTAGTTTCGATCAATTTCATTATCTAGTTTATGGTGAAAAAATCTTTTCCTAATGGAATAAGCTTGCACTCTCAAACTAATTTCCATTGTTGCCTCAGAATTATAGTTGCATCTATGAACTTAATATTCTGTAAATTTAGCCGACCAATCAAAGAAAACTTCCACAGATTTAATGCTTCTTCAAATAAATCATCTGGTAAATTTATTGATGGAACTTTTTTTTCCAAATGAAAAGCCTAATTTATCTCCATTAAATTCATTAATTGAAGTTGTTTTAGGACCAGAATCCATTGGAAACCACTTAATTAATCTTACTAATCATGAAGATTCAGAAAACAAAGAAGAACGAAGAATCACCGCCTGAATTAAAGAGCTTCAGAGATCGAGAAACGAAGAATTTTTCGCCGAGTTGGTCGCCCGATCCTCAGACAGTCTCTCTCCTCCCGATCTTGGTCCAATTAATTCAAAACTTATGAAAATCCGCTCGAAATATTCACCCATACCCATACACATAATCACAATAGCATTCATACGATTATGTCGATGTCTTATATATGAAGTTCAAAAGATAAGCGTTATACTTTGTATTGTAATTCCTTAACACTATATCTACTAGAGTATAATCATTCACAGCTTCGCAGTTACGTTTTCAATATAGCACGACTTGAAAGATACGTTGGGAATGAAACAGTTCAAGTCAAAATATTACTAACCTCAAGAGGAAGGATGTTGTCGTCGATGTAGCTTGTTACTTCTTCACATTCTTCAATTCTTCGAGTAATACTTGTATGTCTCATTATCCTAATCTTTCTTGCCTAACCTATACGAAGTTGTCTCTAGTACATAATCAAGCGACTCTTTAATTGAGTTTTGATTCACTAAAATATGACAACCAAACTTGACATACCAACGCTTGGTGGGTTCAACCGAGCTATGCTCTAACAATCTCCCCCTTTGTCAATTTTAGTGACAAAACTCTTACAATCATATGGATAAACAAATTACAAGAATTCATTATACATACGCTAGATTCCAAGTTTCAGCGACACAATATCGTGCATATATTCAATCCATAATGCCGCTGAAGACATTTAAATAACAAAGCTAATACTCCCCCTAAAGGTGAGATATGTAGATTTTCAATCAGCACATCTTTGTTATTTCCCTTTGTAGTCCAAATAACTACAATCATCATATAATATGTTTCTCCCCCTTAGTCAATGCTTTACTCTTTCGTTTGATATAACGTTTAAGCACGATTGTCCTTTCCTAAGTGATTACAAATCACTTGTTTACTCCATATATTTCTCCCCCTTTTGTCACAAAATGACAAAGGTAGGAGCAAATACCAAAAACCTAAAGGATCTTACAATCTAAAATAATTGTACAATCTATAAGATTTAAGCACGAGGGTTTCACATACCACTTTAGATAACCAATATCAAAACCGAAACTACAAATAATTTGGTTTTAATATGTTATCAAGGAAACAATTGCCCGAAGCAATTTTCCCTAATAGTTTAAAAAATTGACTAAGAAAACTTAGTTCCCTTGCTAAACCGATTGCACAAGTACAATCGCTTGTTTCTATAAGACCAAAATAAAGATCAGAATTAACTTTGTTTTCTCATCAGGCACTAACTATTCAGACAATAACTTAGACCTTTCACTTTGGACAAGATAAATACTAGATTAGTTAACTAATATTTCTTGTCAAGGCATTCGATTGGACTTGAATAACCGAATCCTTTACTTTTGATAAGTCTAACTAAGATTAGAATTAACTTAAATTCTCTTATCCGGAATCGAAATGGACTCAACAAATGATCCCGTATTTTTTTAAGACATAAACAATACATACAAACCAAATAAATTGACTTGCACAATTATTACTCTTAACCTGAAGCAATTGAAACAAACATAGACATTAAAGCACCGCAATTGCACTGTAATTTCGTTAAGTCTAAAACAATTGATACCAAACAATAAAGAAAGATATCAAACCAGTTTTTCAGAACCGGAAACAATTGAATCACACACACACATACATCCATACACACATAATGGAATAAATATCAATTGTACCGAATTTTGTTAAGCAAAAGCAAAATATATGTAATAAACTCATGCTTTTCTTAAATAGGAAAACGATTAACTAACAAATTTGTTACCTCAAATTCCGCATCCTCTTCTCCCCAGAAAGATATATCATTAAGTGCAAGTTCAAGTTAGAACTCTCCCCCATTATGTTGTCATCCTCTCGCAAGAATAAAAGAACAACAACAACATCAACCTTTACCAGAGAAAGGTTGAATCGGTTTTAACTAATACAAATAGCAAAAGTTGAAAACCCCGAAACACATATGCTTTTATGTTAAACAAGAATTCAACATATTGTGACTTTTTCACATATGAGTTTAAATCGGAACACCTTATGATCCTTTGATAAAGCCTACCAACATGGGCTAGAACTTAATCCCGCTAAAACAAAAAGCCACACAAACCATAAAGGTTCACACATCATATGAGATCGAATATTAAGGTTATGAAAACCGAAATCAAACATCCCATACACATAGCAATAATATAAAGCATTTAAGCACGGGTTATGTAATCAAAAAAATATCAAAAGAAAAATTATAAAAAAAATAATTTTATTCATAAATAATAGATAGTATTATTTAGCAATAGACCTTACGCAATAATTGAAAGAAATCAAAAAGTGATGTCTATTTTTGCTTTTAATCGCGAGTCTTGTAAAGATCGCTTTCAAATACTGGATTCAAATTCTTTTGATCATTTCCCTTTCCAGTAGAAAGTTTGTTGATCTCAAACAGTTGAGAATGAAGATCAGCGAGTACTTCTTTTGAATCTTTTATCATTTTCTCATGGTGTCTAATGCAACTTTTAATGGTAAGAATTGTTTCCTTATAGAATCTATGTGATTGCGTTGAGAGACATCATGAGTTTCAGTCATAACCGATGCATGGAGTGCTAAATCATAGAGAGATGACCCTTGTTTTACCGATGTCTCCATTGAAGCAGGCTAGTCTTCTTTCAGACAAGAGGACAATATATAAGAATTGGAGAAAATCAGGGAATGATGTAATTTGGTTTACGGAAACCGAATATATTTTTCCCAAAAGTAAAAGATATCGATTAAGAATACAATTTATGGAACAAATATGTACATACTGCCCAGATTTATGCCTCCTCACATTCAGAATTTTGGGCAACAAGTGATGACGCATCTTTCAACACAATCCGTGTGTGTTAAGGTGAGGATTAAACTCACCATAGCCAATAAAGACATCCCTAGGATGATTTATATACACAATAGGTTGTGTTTCTTTATGTTCTTTCTTTCTCTTGTTAATGCAAGAATCTGCAGTTTCTTTTTGAGATCTTATAAACTCATCAGCCTTCAAAATCTTTATGCCCTTGCGAAGAGCTTTGATGAATTTGTTTTCTTGGACATTTCCATGGAACATTACAGTGTGATCTTCTTCATATAAAGATTTTAACATATTACCAGAAGACAATTCTTGTCAAACAATTCTTGCTCAGATTTTACCACTTGAGTTTTATCTGACAGGGTTTTCAAAAGTTTTTCAAGTATAGACTTAAACTTTGATTTTCCTTGATTCCCAACTCAAGCTTTTCTAAACAGTCCTTTAGGAGTTGATCAGACTCACAAGGTATACCATTGTTAGATTTGGCAAGAAGTGCATTATAGCAAGATATTCCTTCATAGGGTTTGTCCTCCGGAATATTATCTAAAATAGAGATATACGCCTTGTAGCACTTCTGAGCTTTTCTGCTGGAACACTGTTTTGCCATATGTCCGGTTTTACGACATTTGAAACATAGGATTTATTCATTACCCTTTTTATGACAAAAAGATAACATATCAGGATTGGACTTATCTTTCAATAAAGCATCCTTAATCTGTTGTGTTAGGAGTAAAATTGTTGAGTCAGGCTCATTTTCAACAAGTATTTCATCCTCTTGACAACGTTTCTCAGACTTATTTAAACAAACTTCTTTCGAAGATTGACTTAAATTGGCTGAGACATCATAATCAATGTTTCGGTTCTTCAGCAGGGTTTCTTTGTCAAAGATCTTTAACTTTCCTACAAGAGAGCTTCGAGAAAGTATAAAAATATCATTGGCTTCTATTATTGCATGTTTCTTAGACTCATATATGGATGGTAACGATCTGAGAATTTTGTATACTGTTTCCTTTTCAGGTATAACCCTTCCTAGAGACAAAAAGGCATTGATAATCTCAGAAAATTTAGAGTTAAACTCTTTGAAGGTATCGTTGTCATTCATTTTAAGGTATTCTCATTAAGAAGAAAGAGATAGAAGTCATGCTTCTCTTTCGGAATCATTCTCTTCAAATACAGTCTCAAGAGTATCCCATGCTTCCTTAAAAGTTTCACATGACAAAACATGATGTAGAAGATCATGACTTACTGCATGTATTATGGCATTTAATCCGTCCGAATTCTGCTTCGCAAGAGCTCTTTCTTCATAAGTGTAAAACGCTAAACGATTAACTCGTTTTCAGAGTATTCTTCTTTCGGACGTTGGTATCCGTCTTCGATTAATAGCCAAGTATTAAAATCTCGGGATTGAAGAAAAGTTCTCATAGCAGATTTCCAGAATGAGTAATTTGTCCCATCAAATCTTGGTGGTACGTTAACTGAACCATTCAAAAGATTCATTTCTTATAGGTTGGATCGCACCAAACACAGATTGTTAGATCTTTTCGTGTTTGCCTGCTCTGATACCAATTGAAAATACGAGGGTACCCAAATATACCACTATCTTAAACTTTTCCACCTATATACACTTTGTGTGATTGTCTATGGATACGAGATCGAGACGGTACAACAATCAAAGTGTGATTACTTGATAATAGGTTCGGACTTAACCAAACTCTATAGGATCACTATCATATAATGCGGAGTTAAATTTTGTGTAATTTACTTTAAATTATAATAACAACAATTATAATTGCGGAAAACAAAAGTAAATGACACAACAAGATTTTGTTAACGAGGAAACCGCAAATGCAGAAAAACCCCGGGACCTAGTCCAGAATTTAATACTCTCAGAATTAAGCCGCTATACAAAATCAAACCAACTTCGTATAGTTGAGACCAGGTACTAAATCTGCAGTTCTCCTAGTTTATTCAGTATCCCTGTGCTTCCGACATTCAATAAGTGCACGCACTGGAACAATTCCTTTGGTTCGTGTTCCAAACAGTAAAGGAACAACAAATCTGTTCGGTAACAACACTATTCAGTCTCAGTGATATTTGTTAGACAAAGGCTCTTTTGTTTAATCCAATAAACTCCTTTGTCGGGTTTAGATCAATCTATCCAACAACTACCAAAAGTAGCAGAGTTTAGATTATGCAACCAATAATAGGATCTATCAAGATGCTAAATACTGATGCCGATCTATGCAACTAATCAATCAAATCTATCAAGGATAAACCGATTAATAGGGCGATAAGTCATCCGTATGAATATTATTATAACTATTTCATTTAATAGAGTAAGTCATTCGTTTGAATATTAATGCTTATTAAGATAGTAGGGCGGTAAGTCATCCATCGACAATAATATTAGTAGGGCGGTAAGTCATCCATTTGATTATTATTATATACTATTTTATTTGGGGGAAATCACTCTTGTGCGTATTATACTTGTTTGTGTAACTTTATGATATTGATGGTAATATCCCGAATCATGGTTCGTATGGGGACTCTGTGTGGACGATATTATTATTATTGATTGGGGTTGGTCTCGCGTCGTTTTCTTCAATGAGTTTGGCGAGGTTAGAGTGACACTTGCTTTGTGTTGCATAAATTGATGAATGATTAGTTTCTTCATGCTTCTTTCAATTTATATTCTTTCACAATTGTGAAGCATGTTAGGGATTACTTGAGAGTTACATGTTTTCATTGATCACCCTTTTGGGATGATGTGCTAACTCGTTTCCACCTCAGTTGCAGTTATCAGGAGAATTGATGTACGTGAAGATATTCGTAGTGTAGAGCTTTACAGAATAAGATTACGCCTATGTATCTTTTAGATATGTACTCTTGGATATTTGTAAAAACCACACATTAATATATTCTCAACATTTTGAAGATTCTCATTATAAATTACCAGAGAGTTTTGGGTGTATATTGGTTCCATTTATGTAATTATGATTCTTAAAATCGGTAAATTAGATTTAATATTTCATTTAGGTTGTAATCCTATTAGCTAAGCATGCTTGGTAGTTGGGGCGTCACAAGTTGGTATCAGAGCTCACTATTAGATCTTACGTGGGAGACAATAGATAATATTTAGATATAGATAGATAATTATAGTAGTTTAGAACCGCGTTGCGCTGTGGGATAAATTTTAATCACTAAAATCTACCAAGAACTAAAATATTTATTTGATTGATTGATTCGCTTTTTTTGTTGTGTGTACATAATATGAAGTAAAAATTTGTAGGTTAACACTAATTACATTATAGTTTAGAAACTGATAGAGATTGAAAAGATGTCTAGTTTAATATTATGAACATGCTGTTAATACAATACTTTAGAAATAGTTAGATTAGTAATTCTGATAGATTCCAAATTCATTTATAAGGTCAAGTATATTTACATATACCTAAAATCATTAATCTATGGAACTAGACGGTATAGTGAAGGACTTAGATATAATCATCGGTTAGAATGTAGACTATTGTTTAAAAATCTAAAGGCCAAAGATTTTAGATCTTCATGGTAGAAAATGCCCATCGAAAATTCATTTAAAGTTGTGTTCTGATTCTCTAATTATTATGGAAGTGACTTTCTTTTGAAATAATTAGTATAGTTTGATTAGAGTCAAGGACTATAGCTATTTAATAATATGTATGTGTCATAATAGTTCTAAATTTTAGTTATATAGTGGATTTTTCAAGAGCTTAGATAACAAACAGAACAAGTTCTTTAAGTATCCATAGATGACAGAAGTAGTAACAGTTAGTAAAACTAATCTATTAAAGTTTATGTAAACCGTTAAATTTAGATTCTAAAGTTATAGTTAACCTAGCTAACGAAATCCTTGGAAACTAGGAAGATTTAATATGTCATCATGAATAAATAATTGTTAGATAGTAATCAAATCCATTTGAGATACCGTGTTTGGGGTGATATTTGTTACTTAGGTAGGAATTGTCAGGCGTTATGAATGTAGACTGGGCAACTGCATACATGAGTTGCTAGACATAAAAGGAAGACTTAGTTTTATTAATGAACGATAGATCCCAAAATTCACTTAAAATCATATTCAAAATCCTTCCATGTAATTAGAACCAGAAATTGTTAAAAATACAAACTAATAAGGTAGTGAACCTAGAGCCAAGGATATCAGATTTAATCTATAATAATGTATAATAAATTAAAATTATCCACTGGTATAATTAAAGTAAAATTACTATGGGTTAAACCAATTACATGATGGTTAGAAGCTTCAATAGAAATTCGAGAAATTGAATATAGAGCCAAGGATGTAGATGTTGTTTAAATCCTATTATGTCCATCTTAGTGAAATATAATAACAAATAGCAAAGTAGGCAATTGCAATTTTAAGTTGTGATTGTAGTGGATAATTTAATTATCCATGACTTGTTCGTTATCTTATTAGATTAATTTCTAATATCGATTTACACTTCATTTGCAAAATGAAGTTAGTTTTACTATATCAAGGTGTGCCTTAGATGTATGAAAAGCATGATTATTTTGTGCATTAAAATAATTGTAAGAATGGTTAAAATAATAATTCCGCAATCAATGTTAATAACAATAATGATAACAAGAGTAATGATAAATGATAATAATAGTAATAATAATTATAAAAGCCTTCTGCGACGTCTTTCACATAATTATAATAAAGACTAGAACACCGCTGTTATGGTGGGGAGGGTCGACCAAAGAAAAACGAAACACCACTGTAATGGGATTGTAAAAAAAAAAATCCCACCAAATAAACCACGACAGGAAGGGCCAACATAATATTGATTTATACATGGTGTTCTAATGGATAAGCATAATATTGACTCATACATGATGTTCTAATGGATAACCCCTGCTACAATGGCACAAATTTATTGTGAAAAAAATGTAATTTTGACCTGGTATTTTATGTTGGCGGTGATAGATTTGTGACGGGGTGGTGGTAGGGATAGCAGGAAGGGGCTTGTGGCAGCAGGGAAGGTGGTGTTGGTTATGTGAAGGTTTTAAACAGCAATTACAAATTGGAAGATATATATACGACAATTCAGGCAACAACGTCAGACAAAAACGAAAACTATACAATGCAAAAAAAAAACAATCCAAATGCACAACAACATGGCATTTTATTGAGTCTGTATGATCAAACCAGGTGTCAAAGTAATCGATACCTGGAGACGAACGTACTACATAGAGCATACGTGTTGTTTGCAAGAATTTTTTTCATTGTAAAACTTCTCATCTAACTCCTAATCCAACTTCATTTTCATTTACATAACCATATCAATGCATAAAAAATGTCACTTTGAGTTCTCTTATTAAACAATCCAGATTCTAAGATTCACCACAAGTAGTTAAAATGCTAATTAAAATTATCAGGTCGCAACCAGCTCTTTTAATTTGGGTTTGTTTCAAACTCCAAATATAAGTGAGATTATGGGAAGGGAAACATGATTTGTTTTCTGGTATCTTATCTTCATTTCCTTTTTTTTTTTTGTAATTGATATCAGTTGGTGATTTTGAAATAATTTATTCATGGATCCATTTGATGTTGTTGAATTTGAATGAAAGCTATGAAGAAACTTGAGATTGTAAATTCAGTCGAATATAAAAGTCCGTTCAAAACAAAATAAGAATAAGAAAATGGGTCCGGTCGGTACGGGTAATCTGATCCATAATAGGTACTCGAATACCCGTAGTCGTCCAAACCGAGTCAGGTCCGAATTACATGTAATGTTCTGTTTTTTTCGCTGTTCTTCCAGCTCTGCTAATTTGATGAGATCGAGTTTTGAGGTTTTATTATTTCGTTTACTTATAAATGTTTGGTTTGAAATTAATTTTTGAAGTATGGTGTGTTTTGTTTTGATCAGTTTTACGATTTTGATCAAAATTGAAACCCGATGTTCTTTTTTTGTAATGATGAGTTACAGTGATTATGATTAGGGTAGATATTTTGGTTACGATTGATTAGATGGAGAATTTGGTGGTGGCGGGTTACGGTGCTGGTGAATTTGGTGGTGGTTGGTTACAGTGGTGGTGAATTTGGGGGTAGTGAATTTGGTGGTGTCTGGTTACGGTGGTGGTTGTGAAGGAATAATTGATATTGGTGGTTTTGAATGATGTTAGGGTTTGATTTAGGGTTTGCAGAGTTTTGAATCGAATTGCAGAGACTGGAGCTAACGGGTACTGGTGAGTTTGCTATGAATTGATGTTGATGGTGGTACTGAATTGCGGAGATGGTGGTTGTTGGGGCTTAATTAGGGTTTGATGTCTTTTGGAGTGGTGATGCAGTGAAGATAGTTGATGGAATTAGAAGATGGTTTTGAGAATGGATCTGGTGGTGGCTGGTTGAATTGCTGTCGTTAGAGGTGGCGGCGGAGTTTCTGGTGGTTGTGGAGGTGCTATTGGTGATGGTGGTGGAAATATGGACGGAGGTGGTGGTTGTGGTGGAGGTTGTGACGATGATGGTAATGATAGGCGAAGAAAGCAGGTGCTGTTCATTAGAGGTGGTGTCGTAAACGGGAGTGGTAGCGGTGAAAATAGAGGCAAGGATAATAAAGGAAGCGATTTTTAAGTATAAGGGTGTTCTGGTCATTTCACTGGAAACGGGAGAAACTCTTAACGGGAGAAAATTCAATTCTTTTATGAAATTGAAAATTTTCGTTAGGTTTCATTTGACAAAAAAGTGGCCGTAAAAGGGACTCCCTCCCTACGGGCCCTTCTAGCCCTCCGATCGCTCAGCCCAATAATGTTAACTGTTGTCAATTAGTATCATATTGAACTTAACTTAATTAAAGTCTAACTAAAATATATATTATAAAAAGAAGAGTTGCTTGTGTATCCTCACAATTACAACCATCAATTTTGTCATCCGACGACACATATTGATTGGTTATATGTTTTATATAGTTGTCCGTCTGATCCTTGGCTTTCCTGATATGACCATGTTTCCTTAAAAAGAAAAAAAGTTCTATATTGACCGATCCGTGAGCGTCCGTCCCTTGCGCTTTCCAGATATAACTTTGTTTCTTGCGCCTAATAAGATTCGTAAAGGTTGCTGCAATTTAGGGATGTCATGGGTTTTGGCTGAATTACGGTGTTCTGTTTAGCAAATATTAGGATTTACCACTCCTTTATCTCAGCATTAACAGTTCCCATGTTTTGAATGATCGTTGCACCGAAACCAATTAAAATAAAAGGCTTTTCTCCAATTGAAGGTCAGTGTTCTTCCTTTACATTATTAATTTTCTTTGATTTTGATTTATGTTTCCTTTTTTAATTACGAACATTACTATGTTTCTGTTGATACAGCTGCTTCCTAATGCTAACACCACAAGATTTTAAGCGTTCTCAATATCTAAATAGATTGATAATCTCCTGCAATTTTATTCTTTGGTAATCCAGGGTTAACGATTCACACGACCCTGCTTCCTTTGATCAAACAACGCATCTGATTCGATCAAGATGTGCTCCTTCGTTTTCTCCTACGTTTCTGTAGAGTTTCTAATGACGAGGATATTTGTTTGTTTTTTTAATCAAGGTATGTATTAGGGTTAAGTATATTGAAATATGATATCTGGAAATAAATCCAATTCCTCCTTGAGCTATTTTTTTTCTTTCTATCACTGTGATTCTATTCTTCTTCTCCCCTCTCCTCTCAAACGCACTTCGAACACACCCTAATTTACCCAACTTAGTTTTTGATCCGTTATTGAGTTACGCCTAATAAGATTCGTAAAGTTTTTTTCGATTTAGAGACGTCATAGGCAGAATTAGATTCTAGGGTTTGTAACTCATATGTCTCAACAATTAATGTTTCTGAGTATTCCATGGTTAAAAATCGTTTTCTCTGATTTAGAGTCAGTTTTCTTTCTTTTTATGATTTATTTGCTATTGATTTCTATTTGTTTGGTTTTTTTATATATTGTAGGTGATTATAATTGTCGCGATTCTTCCCTAGACTTTCCTAGATTGTTACGTTGAATAACATGTGGACATATGACTCTCTTTTTCTTATTCTTGATTTGTTCATTCTATCTTGGTTTTAATTTCAAAGATTGTTGTATTACATAAACAGATTGCACCAAAGCAGTGACCACCAAAGATATCATGAACATTAACAGTGCAAGAAGAAATTGAGATCGAAGTTGAAGAGGTTTTTTGGTTTGGTGAGACAATCTCAGCGTTCTTCATCAAAATGCTGGAATTGCTATAGTTGGAATAATCTCAGGTTCTTTTATAGGTGGTACAGGACTACTAGCTCATAGTTGGAACCGCCACACACTTGCGCACAGGTTTGTGGTTTTGTTATTGTTTGAATTTTCTTTAATATTAGTAAATACTAGTTTTTCACCCGTGCTACACACAGGTCTGTTTTATAACTTTGTTAAGTAAAAAGTAATTTTATTTTAAATTTATGTAATAATAATATTAATAAAAAAAATTTAAATTTAAATAAATTAAATGCGCATGATCCTAAAAAATATTAAATATTTAATAAGAAATACTTACCGTATATTATTTATAATTAACATAGATTCAATGTTCACGATCCTTAAAATAATATTTACCTTTTTTAACGTACTTTTGGTTCATTCGGTTCACCAAATCACTATATGCCTTCATTTCATCAGCAAAAGCATTATCGACATAGTGATACCTTTCAAACACTTGATTTCCTATAAATTCCTCCATTTTGATTATAGGTGTCATGTGATTTTGTTAACATTTTAGTAAAAAATGGGTACCAATTTTCTTTGGTAGCTTAATGGTATTATTTTTAATTAATATTGCATTTTTCTACACGAACCTAAAAAGATATCTACATTGAAATTATCAAATACAAAATAAATTAGAATTCATATAACATAGGAAAAATAAAATTAATAAAATGGGAACAAAATGCATAGATAATTATAAGAATTACATGCACAGTATGTTAGAATGCCTTTCTTTAATGCTTCTGTTTTATGGATGTTGGATACTCTAACTATTTTTTAGAATTTATGGATGTTCCCATAAATAGATTCAAATTAACCAATGTGCCTACGAACTGAAAAACTCTTGTTTTATGGGTTTAAGTTTGGGGTGCAAACAATACCCGAAAATACTCGGTCTGCTTGTATCCATCTGAGCTTGTCTATATCCGAATGAGCCCAAAGATTGTTGCATCTCGTCACGGGGCCGCCTGGACTGGTTAGTTTATATGGGAGGGCTCGGATTTTACTTAAAATTTAATAGCCTGACCTGGTACCTGATCGAACAGCCCTGTCTGATACTCGTTTAATGTTTTTAAGGATTTTTGTTCTATGTTAGAGCAAATTGTTACGTGTTTTGGTTATATTTTGGATTAACATTCTTATTTTCATTTCTATTTTACATTTAGAATATTAATTACTTAAGATTATTTTAACTTATAGTTCATTCAATCTCCAAATTATAATATAAATTTAGGTTAAATCAGTTATTTGAATTCTAAAAATTCGAAAAACCTGAAGTATGTTTGACCTGCTTAATAGATCGGGCTTTCGGAAAGCTTTGGGCTTCAAAATAAGTGTTTCTACCTGGCCTCGCCGGTTCGAAGGGCTTTTTGGATAGCTGATTATGAGGTCTGTCTGGCCTGGAGCCCGGCCTAATTTACACCCTTACTGTAAGTACTCTAACTTTTTTACTCCCTCTTTATCATAATTTTAGCCCGCTTTGCATAAAAATTATAACTAACAATTACCTAAAGATACTACTCCCTCCGTTTCATTTTAGATGAGTGATTAGGGTTATTTTTTTGTTCCACATTACTTGATAGTTTCCATATTTTCCCCACAAAACTACCATCAATACTCTCACATTTTGTCTTGGAACCATAAGTTTATTTTTAAACACACAAATAGCAATTAATGTTTGAAGACTTTTCTCAAGGGCATAAGTAGATTTTTTTTTTATATCTCTCTCCATTTCTTAATCTGCATGAAAACTCCAAAAACATCATCTAAAGTGGAACGGAGGGAGTATAAATTTGGAAACTTAAGATTTCCGTACCATATACAAATTTGGAAACTTAAGACTTTCGTACCGTGTGGTATAATTATATTCATGGAGAAACTACGTAATTAAAGAATTCAATATTGTTTTGTAACCAAAATTAGAATATTTTTTAAATAATATGAAGATAAAAAAATAAAAATAATAATCATATTTTTTGTTTTTATTTTAATAAATAATCTTTATGATTTTAAACAGATCCCACCAAAGATGAACTAATAATTAAAGTTAATTAAAGGATAGTTGATAGTTTATAGAGCGGAAGTAACACTATTTGGTACATTTGGGTACAAAAGAAAATATTATAAAGGACGGAAATTATGAAACAGAGGTAGTACAGGCTACGGACGGTATGGCATATTGGTTGTGCTAGATCATTTATTTTTGACCACCCCTAAGTGTATAGGGCAGTACAGTTCTTTTTGCATTGAGTGTCCCCTTTCAGCAATCCATCTCTCGATTCTTTGGTTATCCTAACTCACTCATCTTCACTCGTATAATGGTTGATCATTTTACAAACCACATCGTCATCAGAGTTGGAACTTCCTACGTCCTGTTTCTAATATGCACCCCTACAGGTGCAGAATCTTCAATCTATATATGCTACGCTGTCCAACAAATCCACCAAACCAAAACAACAAAAATGTTCATAGAAACAAAATATAAAATGGTGTGAATTGTATACAATTTAACGGTGCACAAAAACTAAACCTGCACTAAAATCAAGGCTCTGGCATCTCCTCCTTGTGATCACATTTCTACATACACGGTTCTAATTCCACTCTTTTCTGTCTGAGAAGTATACTCCGAAATGTAATTCTTCTATAGGCACTAAAAACATTTTCAAATAAAAATGAAACTGCCAAAATATAAAACTCCATGCTCATGGATTGAATAATCATATAAATAGAACCGATCGAGACGTATTCCATGCCTTCTCTTTTCAAGTAAGAAAAGGTTAGAGGAACGCATTGGCCAACTCCATTATAGTCTTCTATCAAAGAAAAAAAACTTCGTTATAGCCTAGCTCTGTACACATAAAATGACATTGATAATCATAACGTTTTAGCGAAATATGAAGGTAGCCCCATGTTTTACGCAAGAGACATGTAATCGGTTATTATCAAACGACCCTTAACTTTTATACCTTGCTAGATGCTATATCTTGTAATAAAACATGAAAGTAGCCCAACCAAGTTCAAACAATGTATAACAATCACTCCACCAAAATAAGAAAGCCAACTATTTAACTTAAAATTTCAAAACGTCAAAACAACTATACCATTCATTCATTTATCAATGCGTCAAAAAATAAGAATTCGATATACTGCAAAATACAAATTACAAAAATACAAATTATAATCTCTTGTTTTATGTAAGTTGCTTGCTACATACCAGCGCATTTTGAGGCCCGTGATGACTTTTCTGTTCAAGACATATATTTCCATTGATACTTTTTCTTGATAACATAATAAACATCTTATAAAAATATAAATAAAATATTCTGATTGTAATGCAATACCGAAATTATTCTGATAACAAGATCAAATTATTCTGATTACAAAATCCATAATAGTTAATGTGCCACTCTTGGCATTCTCCGGGAAATTTGTATTTCTGATACCAATGTGGTGACCTTCCACCGGGATTTTTTTAAGCACAAATAATATTAAATTTCTTCTCCGCCGAACTTTTATTATACGATATAAACCCGGAGAAACACAAGCTGCGCAACACAGGATGATCGAACTCTTTGCAACATCTAAGTACTTATTTCCATGTATTATTCTGATTGATTCATATAACTTTCTATCTCCCTGAATCAAACTATGCCTAAGAATTCTAGGATATATATCCGTAGAAAAAAAAATCAAGAGCTAAGCATGAATACCACCATAAGCTTTCAATTAATACCTTTATCTGGAAGTCCATCGACAATTTAGAGACTCTATATCCTGATATTCGTTTCCTTCCTTAGTAAGAATAACTTCCCTTGATACTTGGAAGTTAGTTAATAACCTATAAGAACTGCAAGACGGAGCTGCATTGGTAATCTCTTCTTGGGAACACACCCAATTGTCGATCCCATAAGCCTGCATAAGATCCATATGCAGATAATTATTAGATTGGGGTACAAAAGAAGAAAAAAATACAATCCAAGAGTATTAAACCAATGTAGCCGAAACCTAATAAATAACCATCAAATGATAAGTCTTTTACTTATCACTATAAGAATTTTAATAGCTAATTTCAGTAAACATAACAAAAAAATCTGTAAACAATGAGTTCTACGTCGTAAATAAATTGAAATAACATGGCTATAGATCAAGACTAAAAAAATCTAAACATCAAGTGTCAAATATTTATAATACAACTCTAAGTACATAAAAGAAGCAACGCTCTAGATGAATATGTCAGCCAAAATTTTCTCGTTAAGCTTCACTATGAAATAAAAGACAAATAGAAGGGAAATATGAGTATTAAAATTATAGGAAAAAGAAAAGCATAAGAGAATGAAGAAAAATTTATACCATCATCCATGTATACGAGTTCCCTTCCTTGTTTGATTTTAATTATCTTGCTTTACTTTTTTTGTTTAGTTGTCTTATACAAAAAAAAGCATAAGACAATTAAACAACAAAAGTAAAGCAAGATAATTAAAATCAAACAAGGAAAATAATCTATCTTACAAAAACAAACGGTTTTGGGCCAATCTGACGATTTTGGATTGGAGTTTTTAGCTGATCAACGACTCACAGTGCCCTGAAAATTCAGGAAATTGATGGAGATAAATCGTGGCTCATAATGCACCCTTATCCCACGCCCTCTTCCGACGGTTCAGATTCAACTTCTTCAGGCGTTACCTGCATAAATTTTTCAGAAGGATGTCAAATTCAATAGCGACCCAATTTTCCATTGGTTGATCTTCCGTTACGTTAATTTATTTTTCTCCAATTAAATGTAATAACATCTCCATTGATCTTACTTTAATCCACCGGTTTAATTCAACCGTTCAATTTCATTTGATTTACTGTTATTTTTTTATATTTTCTTTCCCCAAATTGCAATTTTAGTGATCTCTCCAATCAGCGATCAAAATATGTGGTTAATACTCTACATACGTTTTGGTATTTTGATTCCTTTTAAGTCAATGTTTGTTGTGTACTAATTAAGGTACTCAATACACATTCCCTGATTACCCCATATTTAGTTTCTCTCTATCTCCATAATCAATTTTGTTATTGTGAACATGTAAGTTTAATCATTTTTTGCATAGGTAGGTTGATTTGTTTTTCTGTATTTATGTTGTATTTTGTTATTTATCCAATACAAAAAATTCAATTCCTTACTTGCACTAGAGGCTATTCTTTACGACCTAAGTAGATTCTTTGTGTGTAACGATAGAAGCAAAACCAATAAAATGTCCCCATTTACTTTGTTACTCTAATCAGGAAGTTCATCGATTTCTTAAAGTATGAAAGGCCCTTAGTTCTTATGCTCATTCTAATTAGTATTAAGGTTGATTCACCTGCATAGAGTACTTAACATGTAGTTTTGTTTTGTTATTTCAGGAATAGTTGTTAGGGTTACTTAAAATCAAGTTTTAATGATTTCATTTTGAAGCTAGATAAATGAATAAATCCCTCGACTAACTGAAAAGTGAATCAACCTTAAGACCATCAAATAGCGAAAAGAGGAACTTAATGTATGATTCCTCTATGCTCTCTGAATTAAAGTTTTTTTTTAAAAAAAATTGGATAGTGGATACCGTTTTGTTTATCATTTTAGTTTTAGTTTAAATTGTTAACTTCTATTGGAATTTTATTTTTTGTAGGTATACTGTTGTTTACATTAAGAAGCACGGAAAACATCCAATTACGGTGATCCTCTTAAACAAGAAGCCGATCTTATCCCACTCCCTATTCACAAGAACTCTGAAGGTTGGTTATTATTCAAGTTTTATATTATTTTTTCTGATGATAAGAATTTACTTTTTGGTATGATGTCTACATGTTACAGTACGCCTGATTAGAATTTGAGTTTCACTATTCTCATTAATACCTTAGTACCACCAGTTGAACTAATTTTCAACTCATTGTACATATCTGAAATCTTGCTTATTTTTGATTTTTTTTCCTTCTTTTGGAATTGTTGGTGCTCTAAATATTGGTTTCTTTCACGTCAAATTTAAACTCCATGGATTTTGGTTATGTACCCATCAATGCTGTCACCTTAAGGTAACCTAATTACGTTTCACCTTCTGTAGACCTTGGTTATCAACAAGTGGAAGTTGATTCTACCGAGCCAAATGATGAAAAATATTAGTACCTCTATTTGTGTAACATGATGTCGTGTTTATTTGGGTTTGAATTTTGGTTGTAAAACCTTTTTTTTTGCTTTAGGTTAAATATCATTTCAAATTTGCAGGTTCAATGAAACTCTTTAGACTAAGGTGTACGCTTAAGGCAAGGGAGAAGGAAACATATTAGGTATCTCTACCAAGGTAAATACGTATACTTTTTTATGGAGGTCTAGTAAAACTCTTTTTTGTGATGTTTTCTGGATGAACTAAACATTGTTAGAGACCATGTAGCAATGGTCGCAAAATATAAAAATATAGGATATCGTTTTGTAACGTAGTATTTAGGGGATATATTAACACCCTCGTTCATGTTTCACCGCTTATTTTTCCCCAAAATATAATTTTGATGATCTCTCCAATCAGTAATCTAAATGTTGTGTTAGCACTCTACCTGTGATTAGGTAAGGTCGAATGAATGGGTATATTCACGTTTTTTTACTGTCAGTCTCAATACAAGATACTTTTGGATCCTCAATATGAATCGAGCTTCGTGAAAATATAAAATTTTGGTATTTCTATATTTACAGTTCGGAGTAATGATTTTTAAATGGTGTAGATGGATCCGTCTGGCTTAAGTTTCTCTTTTTTTTTTATTGTTGAAACCTACTGATAAGTGGTGACTTGAGCTGAAAATGAAACATTTTTTTTGTGTGTTTTTGGTTTGCAATGGTTGGGTTTTTTTATGAACTACTGCGGCTTCATGTAACTGCAGAAGGATGACAAGTTTTTAGTGTTTAGTCTTCTACCAACCAACCGGTTTCGTAATTAATGGCATATTTTCAAGTCATCAAATTCAACAAGAAATCTCATAGCATTGGCTAAGAGTTTTCAATCCTGCAATCATATATCAGCCTGTTACTCAATAATTTTGATAAACATCATCCACCAAGAAGAATTAAATAGGCCCCATAACTCTTCGCTAGACATTGTTTTAACTCGGTAGAATACGCTAAATTTTGTGCATTTATTTTTTCATTTGAAATGACGTGTTTGGATGACTATATATGTTATGAGTCTTTGTTATCCATTCGCCTACCCAGTTCAGTCGTCTTGAGGGATAATTTGCGAATGATTATTACTATTTTATATTTGTATTTTTAAATTTTGAGGTAACATTTTTGGCTTATTTTGTTAGGATATCTCTGATCAAGATGATCTATATCTCCAGAAAAGAGGAACATTTGGTACACGATAAGTGTAAGGAAACTCTGGAAGAGAGATAGGTTTTTTTTTTAACTATGAGGAGTTACTATATTCTTGGTGGAAGAATATGACGCAGGTTGGTCATCTTGCTGGTGATGCAAACATAGGGTAGGTTATTTTGAAAAAACTAGGCTACACAAGTATAATTCTCATGCCACTCTTTCTTTTTTTCGGGTTCTTAGTTGGTAAATGATTTTGCAAGTTATAGTTTGTATGTGATTTTACTGCTAATGAGTGAAGTAATCAAAGTCATTTAGCTCATGATTTTTTTTAGGCGGAACCGGAACAATTTTTGGCCTGAATAGTATCCAGTGGTTGCATTTGCCCAAGGTATTATCACATATACTAGAAGCTAAATTTGTTTTATATTATCACAAAATGCCAGTCTGCTCCTGAAGATTGATTACGTTAAGTTGGATTTTTCAGTTCTCAAGATCATACAAAAAGAATAGGTGATAAGTAGTGCCTTTGGCCATAAATACAGGCATGTCAACGAAATACTGAGTGAGACTGACCTAGCGGACGGTGATATCCATGTTTCGTACCACTATAATAGAGAAACTGACCACTGGCGGGGCAACTTAAAGATGCATAATGTAAGCTAATATGGTATATTTGAAACGTGCACGTGGATCTCCATATTACAGGTAGAGAGAAAAACAACTTCTAACAAGTGTGTTCGATGAAATAATCACTTACTCTAACCTACTTATATTTTTTGCAGGTCCACATATGAAAGTATTACTCATATTTGAGTGGAGTTGACTGACCCCACGAAAAAAATGGAGTTGCACCTCAACAGAGAGAAGATGACATCCCAAAAAATAACGAAAGATTTTTTTTTTTTTTACAAGGCTAGAGATGGCGAGTAGAGAAGGAAGGAAGGGTGTGTGCCTTGCAGCTAACCATCTACACGCCCGCCATTTATTTTCAGTATATCATTGGGTATTTGAGTCATAAAACTGGGATTCACATTGTCGGTGAATAACTGCGAAAACGAGAATCATTGTTATTATCTTTTGTGGAGCATCATAATGTGAGTCATGACTCGGAGTTTCTACTTTCTATAATAAATGAGTTCATATGATAGTTAAGAATTAAGTTTTCTTTGTAAGTCCACAGATAACGCATAATACGATGCTCTTTACTGGGAAGTGTTAACAGTGGGTCGATCTGTAGACAAGAGGAGAGACGGGGTCAGGGGAAAACCAAGGAACCTTATTTTGTGCATCAAACCAGAGACACTCAGCAAAAATAGGAAGGTTGGGAGTCGTTTATTCGGCAATTTTATTTTTTCTTTTTTTGACTATTCATAAAGCAATGTAACCGTGTTGTACATCGGAGATTCACACTGGGGGAGTTATTTGACACATAATAGACCCTTCATGGAACAAATTCCTTGGAAAAAGTAAGTTAATCATTTCCACATCATAGAGCACACAAAACTCGAGTGAGTAGGGTTGAAATTACATTTTACGATAGCAGCAAGGGACCTAAAGCCTGTGTCAGAGACAGTTGGAAACAAATGAAGACGGGAGGTGATTCAACTTATCAATAGGTTATGATGCAATTTATTTCAATATATATATATACTATTGTAATTTATTTTATTCTTTTCTTAAAGTTTACGAAATATACTGTTATCGAGTGAACAAGGAATTTACATTTTAGATTGATGAATTAGAAGTTGAGATTTATATGAAATAAGCATTCATAAAATCCATGTTATATTTATCTTGAATTATATACATGGAGCAAAGTATTTGGAACCACTGTATTACCAAAAGGAAAAAGATGTATCAAAAAAATGTTATACTAAGAAACAAATGATAAGGCGCTAAGCAATAACAAAACCAAATTTCGGGAAATTACGGCACGGGTCATATACTAGTAATACCTAACAAGGAAAGAAAACAACGAAGAATTAGTTACATGACTCACCCATAAACACCGATAAAAGGTATCACCAATAGCTGTTGTAAACAAAACTAAAGAAAAATCACAAAACACAATTCCTGATTTCATTATACCTCGCATCAGTCTTTCTCATCGTCGTAAAGCTCCACAAGAATTAACCACCTCCCATTGTTGCAATCATCAGCATCAACATGAAAAGCAAACAAAAACAAAAGAAAATAAATCAGGAAACGAAACCCAACAGCGCAAGAAACAGAATTGGCTGAAAAGAAGAAGGAAAAAAAAAACCCTAGCAAAGATGGCATTCGCTAGAAAACTTTAAATAGAGATTCACCAAAATTATGTTACCACAAAAAGAAAAAAATTTATTTTGGAAATAATATCAAGCAATATTTTAAAATTGATGCAACTTACAAAATTTTAGATAGCCACCATATCTTTTTATATCTCCAAATCTTCCTATTATGATATTTTTACATGTTTTGAATAAAAAAATTCAGTTTTTTTTTTTGAAAGAGCAATATTAAGGAAAAAATATTGAAACTCGTTCGTTTTTTTTTCCTCAAAATTTCAATTACTCAATACCTTGTTTTAATACCTCCACGATTTTCTACTAAGGATTCTATATTTCTACAACAAGATCAAAAGAGATAAAAAGGGATCTACCAATTTCCTCCAGGCGACAATATATATTAGATTAGAATCTTGTTGCAATAATATTTGATTTTCTACTAACGATTCTATATTTCTACAACAAGATTCAAAAGAGATAAAAAGGGATCTACCAATTTCCTCCAGGCGACAATATATATTAGATTAGAATTTTGTTACAATAATATTTGCAGTGTCAATCACCGCGCTTCCAAAATACCTGCACATCAAACAACATATGCGTCAACAATTAATTAAAAAAATAAATAATCAAATCCAGAAAGAAGCGGCGTGCAAACCATGGCCGAGGTTAGCTTTTGCTCTAATGATTTATATAGAGACACTAAACCCATAAATAAAATGATTTTGTTTTTGGAATATTATCGATTAATATCGAATTTCTAATATATTTGGCAAGCTCCAGCACGGAAATCATGGATTTTCCTTATTGTACTATCTCTTTACAAATCGATATTAATTTGTAATAAATTATTAAGAGAACTCAATATTATTGAGAGAATAGTATCTGTTATTGAATAATTATATTCTATTTTTTTTATTATTTCCAGATTCTGACTAATAGGAAAAAAAATTCTTAGATATTTTCTATATAAAGCGTGACAGTAAAGATATTTCTTTTTTTTGGAAAAAATATAGCGCAATAAAAATTGACTTTCCAAAAATATAAAAATTATATCAATTTATTACAAATTAATATCGAAAATATATTATGATGATAACAAATTAAAAATATAAATTACCATGTAAGAAGATTATACAAAGCTTTTGGTTGGTAACCTAGCAACAAGCTAGGCGTCAACACCTTTCTGAATAGCAATGCCTAATTTATGAAAAATAAAACTACCCAAGCCACTACTAGCGTCGTTGCTAACTAAACAATTCTTCAAACGTTTGAAAAAACACAAAATATATACACAATATTGATGAAAATTAAATATTCTCTTATTGCCGCAATTAATGTCTACAACTATTCTTGCAGACATAATATCTAAACTATTTTCTATCCTAAACATATTTTATTTTTAATTATGGAAAAAACAAAGTTAAAAAAAATAATAGTGAAATTAGGACGATTTTTTTTTTCATGCTTGTTTGTTTTGTATTAGCTTCTTTTTGATTATAATCTTTGCTATCAATTATTTATCCAAAATACTAACAAAAATTCCAACTGATGTGCAGGACCACTAACAAAGATTCAAGCAAAAAAGATTCATTGCTAGATCAAAAGATTAGTACCGATGATTTCTCTTTCGATTTATCTATTTTGGAGTTTAATTGATAGTTTGGGATTGTAATTAGGAAAATTCTTTTTATTAAAACTGTAAACGGACATTTGACATTTGACGCTATTTATTTATTTATTATTTAATAACCATTTGATTTATTGTGGGATCGTGGCATAATTCGGTTATTATCATGATGGGATCGTGGATTTTGTTATTTAATTTGTTGATTATCACGATGAAAAAGTGGATTTTTGTGATTATCATGATTGAAAAATATATCTAAGATATTTTAATTTTTTCATCAATATAAATTTGGCATGTTATGAGATTTTTAAAATCTAGCTATTTTAGGTTAGAATAATACTTTAGATTTAGCTATTTTATTATTGGAATAAAAAGATATTATCCTTGAATTATATTGGCTTAAATTTAATAACTTTACAAAAACAAAAAACTGGTGGGGCCAGAATCAACCAGAAGCGAGAATGAACGTGGAGTTCTGGTGAATGTGGAGCTCCGGTGAATGAGAGCGCATTAAAAAAACTCTGTTATTATATAGAGAACTAGCCCTTAACCTGTGCCGTAACGTCACGGGCCATGATGTTGGTTCATTTTTAATATAACGTATAATTTGTGTCCCAAATACTTATCAACTCCTTATGATTTAATATGGGTTTGTCATAAAAATAGTTGGGATTTTCCTCTCTTTTTTTTCTTGTTTTTTCCTTTAATATTTTACCGCCGGAGATTTGCCCAAACGAAAGAAATATAATCTTAACTTCTAGACGCTTATTTATTTAGGTTCATTGCTTATAATGAGATAATGCTTTACATGAACATGGAAGTTTAAATATTTTTTGGAAATATGTCGTCAGCAACGCTCATCTCAGTGAAATCAACTAATCAATATCGTCCATAAAAGTCTCCCATGCTCCTATTTCGCTCCAGCTGACTCATCTATCATGGTCATGTTGTCGATCCTCCAAATAGGTAGAGAATAATATTTTTTTGCATCGAACGGATGATACAAACTCTCCAACGTGACATGATTTTCCTGTAATTTTTCAACACCCATTAGATGACAATGTTTAAAATGTGTACCAATTACCTTTTCGAAGGGATTGTATATATGCAAACCTCTGCCATTAAATCTTCAACAAAGTATTGTGCCCATCAGTTCGTCTTAGCGAAGGCTTTGTTAACTTCAAAAGTCTTGGACATTTTGTCACTTCCTTATGTTCCTACCTTCACTTGGAATACAATCTGGCGACACATTACCTCATAAAGAACCTTGAACACATATTGTACTCCCTGATCCTCTTTTAAATTTATAGGTTGTCAATAGATCCTTTACCAAAAATTGACATCTTCTACGTTTGAATATCTATAAAAAAGATTATGGTATTGTGGATCGTTGCTTTCTAAGATTGTAGTTTTCAAAGTTGGCCTCTTCAAGTCCCACGACTTTCCAAGTTTATATTATATATCCTGTTTGTTTTTAGCATTTTAGTTAGCCATATTATGTTTGTTACTAACTTTAAACTTGATGTCATCTTCTACTGTGAACTTTATGTGATTTCAGAATCGAAATAGTTATACCTCTTTCATTCGTATCAAGTAATCCGTCGTATATCCCAACAATTCTTCTACAACAATTCATTTCTTTTGCCGTTTCTGGACCATCTGTAGCCATTATTATCAAACGCAATCTGTCTAATTTTTGTTGATATTATGTATTTGCAATGTTCATTTTTCTTAAATAAATAGATTGTGGAAAAACTAAAAAAAAAAGAACATAAGTATTACATCGGGTCTAAGTTATTATATCCAAAATACTTCGGACACTGCTTCTGGTGCCTTGTTTCCTCAAATTCATCGTTGCATTCTAGACAATATATGCAACACCAATCATTTGCGAAGTGAGCTATTTGTGCAAGTGTGGTCAATGTATCCCTTACCTGTAGTAATAATAACAACACGTCAATTTTTTTCAAGGCGTCCAGTTGTAAATGGTATGAATTTAATAGATTTGAATTGTACCTCAATCTTAGATATCACCTTCTTCTCACATAACATAGCAATTGAAGAAGGATAAATCTTGACCACTCTTTACATAGGCAGAGTTAGCCAGACTATGTTTTGAAATTGTCTTACGTGGAAATTACTATTAATCCATATTTTAGTCGGCTCCTATTGAAGCCGATCTAATTAGTCCTATAAAAAGTTAATCTTAAATTTTTGACCTTATTTCTTGACCAAATTATTGAAGTATTCTCAGTCATGTTGTGGTTTGTGTGATCTACCCATCTGTATCTACTCTACCTTCTAACCCAGTGAATGAAAACTATATATTGATCCGTAATTTGTTATTGTTGATTTGTAATCAAGAGGTCGCATGATTTGAGAATGTAAAATATAAATAATATTCTATAAACATCGGAGGCGAAATTTAGATTTATGATTTAGAGTTTTTAATGATGATTTTGATGAACAAACATAATTTTCAAACAAATATTTTAGAATGAAAATACATTTTCCCGGTCAATATTGTTTTATATCGGGAATTGAGTGAAAGTGGTTGTCTTTGTAGGTAGCTGTCGCGAAACAACTCGACATTGATGGTCTTTAAGGAAAAAAATGTAATAGTACTTGAGAGAGCGATAATGTTCTCTTACGCGGGTACACCAATTGCCTTTATATAATACGGATACCGTTTCGGTGATCCAACAATCATGATCATATTGTCTTATACGTTCCGGTATCATACTCGAAATATTTGATTTTTTTCCTTATCAATGGTGCTAAAAACAACCAATTACATCTTTCACAATACACTGTTGCATGTCTTGTGAAGATTTTTTTTTACTCGGTCAATAAAACTCACTAAAAAGCAAAAACTATTATTATCCACTACTATTACCAACACCCACCACCACTATTTCTTCAACCAATAGTAATGTTACCGCCTCCAGCATTCACAAACACCAGCCACCGTTTATACTAACCCTACTTCCGCTACCACCATTAGAATTAATATAGCTTTTAGTACAATTATTTATTAATAAAATTATGTATTTATGTTAGATTATTAAAGGGACATTTATAATAGAAATTTAATTAATCATTATGAACAATCAATGAGATACTAATTAATAAAACATTCAAAAATGGTTAAGTTAAACAAACCCCAGCGATAAATTTATCTTTGCCAAGGACAAATCCTGACCACTCTTTACATAGACAAATTGGTAATAAATAATTTCACATGTTCTGATCTTGATTCGTGTCGTTCGTTTAGTTATTACATAACATGGCAATTGATTGCACCAATTTTTTAAAATGGACATGTGTTTTATCGAGTTTATTTTAACATTAGAATGATCAACCACGTTTTATACTTTATAATATAACGTTACATATTTTGTGGCGTTACGAAATTAGCATAATATGTTTTTTTTCACCAATACCCTCCACCACCATAAAACCATATGAATCTATTTTTTTTTATCCACCACCACCTAGTGGCAGAGCCAAGGATTGACTAACCTGGATCTAACCCCTTAAATTTTTAATAACTACATAAATTTTTTAGTTTATTTTATAAACAGTACTTTGTCCATATATAGTTATGGTTTAGTCCACCAAAGTTTACATGTTTCTTTTTTAAAAAAAAATAGGCCTCCTCAATGTCAATTTTTGACTCCACCACTGCCGCCCACCCCATGTAGGTTGTTGGACGCAATTCTAATTTTCAATCACAAATGCCATGTATGAGGTTTAGATTGAATAAAATGTCGTCAATTGATTAGTTTCGTTATTTTTTTTTTCGTGTATATATTCTTTTTTGTACTGCAATCAATTTTATTTTAACATTAAAAAATCATGATTTATACGATATAGTACCAAAGATAACAGGGGTACCATTTGGGTGATCCAACTACGATCATGAAAATATTATCTTGTATGATATCATCCCTGAAATATATAGTACCTTCCTTTATCAAAAATGTTAAAAACAACCAACCACATCTTCCACACTACGATGTTATCGATGTTGTAACGACAACATAAAATTAATATTGTCCATCACTACTCACCAGCACTCACCATCACTACTTCTTCCACCATAAACCAGGGGCGGAGCCAGGATTTTGAGGAAAGAGGGAGAAAAAACTCTTGGCAAGTTGGATACATGTGAAAAATGGACTTTGCATCCCATTTTATGATAAAGAACAAAAATAAATATAATTGTGCTTGGCGCCCCCCTTAACCACCACTAATCTTTCGGCCTCCACATCTTCTACTACTCATTGTCGC
The DNA here is from genome assembly GCF_003573695.1 of Papaver somniferum. Classification (NCBI taxonomy): domain Eukaryota; kingdom Viridiplantae; phylum Streptophyta; class Magnoliopsida; order Ranunculales; family Papaveraceae; genus Papaver; species Papaver somniferum. Next base: position 64,467,095 of record NC_039365.1, read on the forward strand.
CAAAAATGTCTATTGATATTATTTATCAAAATTACTTATTAATAGAAATAAATATTATAATTAATTAAGAAAACATTCATAATTAAAAAATGATTAGTCATTTATTATGAGCAATTAGTGAAACACTAATTAATAAAACACTTTATAATGAATAGATTATTTATTATGTGTAATTAGTGAAACACTAATTAATAAAGTAATCATGATATTTAAGTTGAACAAACCACCACCATTAATTTATCTTTTCTATTAATTTCAACCAAGGTGGAACACTGGTTAGAAGCCACTCTTATGACACAAATAGGTCATGAGTTCGAACCTCACCGTAGGATTTTTGAAAATCCATATCTTGACTTGAGTATTCATTTTTCATTCATAATATTGGAATTAATGCCACGCGTGCGAGTTATAGGGGGTGGTCAGGAGAACCACAACCTTTGATTTATCTTTGTCTGGATAAATCCTGACCACCACAAACACAGGCTAACTTAGCCTAGCTTTGTTTTGTATTAATGATAATCTAAATGAACACCATGTCAAAGGTACAAATATAGTCACTCATTTTAGTAAAAGACACTATTTTCACATTGTATATGTAAGGATCCTCAAGCTCGTCAACTCTACTAGACTAGTCAAGAGACGAATTAGTCAATAATAACTCGATTAGTTTAACATGAACGTTAATTAATAGGAATTAATCTAACAACGATCTAGTTAAAAAATTAATACCATCGGTTAGATCTCGAAAAGTTACGCAGAATGGACTACTCGAACGCGCCATTCGGACATCATACGAAGAAGACATCACTGGATTAGTGCGAAGGGCAAAGTTGTCGTTTCTCGTATAAATGCTTTTGCTGCAACACAGACACGTCGTGCTCCCCTTATCGAAGCAAGTGGGTGTCTTAGTAATACCCTTGGTATTATCTACTCAAACCGACCGAAGAGAATCAGATTTCTCTTCTTCTTTCTTCTTCTTCTTTCTCTCTTCTCTTCTTCTTCTTCTTCTTCTTCAGTTCTTCGATCGAGGGATGATTTGAGAAAACAAATTAGTGATTTTGGGATCGAATAAAGTGGGGAAGGATTATGTAGTAACTGTTGGTGGTGGTGTTGATTAGGTTAGATGTTCAGAATCGATGAATAGGTTAATTAGATAATTCAATTCAGGGTTCTGTGAGTTGAAGATGGACTGATTTAATTTGATAAGAAGAGATTAAGGTATGGGTTTCAATGAGTCTGATGTGAAGTGGAAGGTTATGGGTTTGATTTCGAAGAATATCAATTATTCGGCAGATTCGGGAATTAGGGTTTGCGAGATATGGATTCAATTGAAGATTAAGATGAAATTGAGGATCTAAGGGATTGACTAGAGTTGGGTATGAGTTGACTTAGAAGTTGAAGTTGAAGAACAGTTTGTATTTGATAGTTAGGGTTTCATAGAATGAACCAAATAAGGATTAGAAGATGAATTGAGGCTTTAGAAGATTAATTGGAGATGGGTTTTTTGGAATCGAAGATTAAAGTTGGTTTTCTGTTTGAATGAACTGAGTTGCTGACCAAACGTTGGCCGTTAGTGACTGTTAGTGGACCAGACAGACCATGCCCTAGTTTAATGGGCTGACTTAGTGGACTTGGGATTTTGGCCAGAATTCTCAATTAGTGTATCGGACCCTTATGGTCCGAATTGACCTTTGATTCCTTCTACAAAGATGTAGATATTCATAAGATTTAGCTAATGGACTATAGAACTGACCCGATTCAATTAGTAAACCTTAGCCATGCTAAAGATAAAGTATGAAAAGGTATAAAACCATAAATGGCTTAGAACCATTAGATATTTCACTTAGTTTATAAATAGAGAATTATATGGGATTATGTTATGAGCCTTGTGTGAGCCTTTTGGCTAGATTCTTAAACTTCTTGTGTGATTAACAGTTAGTCTATTTAACAACGATCGATTCAAAGGATGAACCAGTGGATCGTGGATCTCGAGGTAGGCGTGGCTTGTCATCAAAAGAGGTGGGAATACTTTTAACTCTTTTGAAACCATTGTTTGTTTCTTTTACAAAAGTTTATGTTTAACAAATTCATGCATTATCTGATTGTGCATTGTTTTATTTAAATTCCTAAAGTATATAGAATACGCTCCTTCATTTTGGTGTGTAAGGAATTGGTCGACACCAACATTGATGTGTAAGGAATTGGTCGACATCAATGCATAATATTGGATGCGTAAGGAATTGGTCGATGTCCAATATATTTCATTGTCAATGTATACAATTGGATGTGTAAGGAATTGGTCGACATCCAATAATACATTGTTTTGTTGGAGGAGTTAGTTCCATATACCATGATTATTTGTTTCTGTATTTTGGATGCCTTTTAGTGTTTTGGGAAAAACATGATTTGTTATTGGATGTGTAAGGAATTGGTCGACATCCAATAGACTTCATTATCAATGTATAATATGGGATGTGTAAGGAATTGGTCGACATCCGATATATTCATTGTTTTTCCAAATCATTCCAATGATTACTTGAAAGTTAAATGTTATTCCTACTGGGAGCTCTGTGCTCACCCTTTTTTCACTTTCAGTTTTCAGAGAAAGATCAGAGTTGCGCAGCGGAAACCACAAGTGTTGACTCCGTTAATTAGTTAACTTATGCTATGTTTATTATGTTGTTTATTGTATCTCTAAACCAAACGAATATTGTATATGTATCATTTGAGAGAAGTTCATGTATATACATTATGAGCGGGGTTAGTTTTGGGATAAGTTTTGTAGAAGATTTCTTAATTGAATGTTTAAGTATTTGAATTAGACTCGTAGTGCCTCTTTATTTAGTTAATCTCTTGGATTAGTCAGCTGTTTGCTTAGGGAACGCTACAGTATAAATATTGTGTCTTCCTATTACATATGGCGTTGTGAGTAATAGGAAGACACACTGGTTATCCAAGTAATTTTTGTTTATGCCTCAAATTAGTAAAGCACCCGAGCATGAAAGGTTCACTGTAACCGTCTTCCATTGGACTTGACATATGTTTTTTTTGCTCATACAAGTTTTATTTCTGCTGAGACATTGAAAAAGCGTGGGTACAACAGCCACACCCAATATTTCGCTTAGCAATCTGTATGTACTAACTCCAATATACTTTCAAGAGAATCAAATAGACTCAATCTTAATAAAGTATATCAAAGAGTTATATCTCTCTTTCTAGATTCAATTCTTACTCAAGCGAATAGAAATCTGCGAGTCTAATTGAATACAAGAGAAATCACTTGAACGGTACCAAAGACCAATGTTCAAGTATCAATCAATGTAAATCAATAACCAAAGGTTGGATATTCTAATTGATTGATTCAAACGCATAACCTGTGATATTTCAATTATATAACAAAATATAATGCGGAATAGAAATAACACAGACACCAGAATTTTGTTAACGAGGAAACCGCAAATGCAGAAAAACCCCGGGACCTAGTCCAGATTGAACACACACTGTATTAAGCCGCTACAGACACTAGCCTACTACAAACTAACTTCGGTCTGGATTGTAGTTGAACCCCAATCAATCTCACACTGATCCAAGGTACAGTTATGCTCCTTACGTCTCTGATCCCAGCAGGATACTACCCACTTGATTCCCTTAGCTGATCTCACCCACAACTAAGAGTTGCTACGACCCAAAGTCGAAGACTTTAATAAACAAATCTGTATCACATAGAAAAGTCTACGATAATAGATAAATCTGTCTCCCACAGAAAAACCTCCGAGTTTTGTTCATTCTTTTGATAAATCAAGGTGAAGATGTTCTAATTGATAAACCAGACTAATATTCCCGAAGAACAGCTCAGTATTATCAATCACCTCACAACAATCTCAATCGATGCGGCGAAAGAATATATTGTGGAATTACAAACGATGAGACGAAGATGTTTGTGATTACTTTTATATCTTGCCTATCGGAAATATCAATCTCAAGCCAATCTTTGCGATTGTACTCGTACGATAGAAACATCAAGATCAGATCACACAACTACGAGAAAGTAGTATCGATCTGGCTTCACAATCCCAATGAAGTCTTTAAGTCGTTAACCTGGTTTTCAAGAAGAAACCTAAGGTTAAAGGAGAATAGACTCTAGATAATACAACTAGTGTCACACAGGAGGTGTGGGGATTAGGTTTCCCAATTGCTAGAGTTCTCCCTTATATAGTCTTTCAAATCAGGGTTTGCAATCAATGTTAGCTTAGTAACAAAGCATTCAATATTCACCGTTAGATGAAAACCTGATTAGATTCAAGCTAATATCTTTCAACCGTTGGATTGAAAACTTAGCTTGTTACACACAAATGAAATGCACGATTTTAGGTTTGTGTAACCGTACCCAAACATGTACATTTGTTGGTTCAACAATAGTTAACCAAATGGTTAGCCATATGAGCACTTTCATATCAACCATATTATTCTTCACCGTAACTAGTTCAAATGACTCAAATGAACTAGTTAGAGAGTTTTTCAATTGCTTAGATCTTATAGAAGTATACAAGACACAATCGAAGCAAAAACGGTTTGATTCACTCGAATCGATTCATGAACTTTATAGCCACGGTTTGCAAACTTGCATTCCTTAGTTTATATAAGTATAAGTTCATAAACAATCGTCTTTAGAAATAACCAACTCAAGTACGCGGACTAGGTTCACGGACTTAATTTCTCGGAAGGAGTTCACAAACTCCAGCATATTTTCTCGGGATGAGAACCTCCGCCAGTTCGCAGACTGGGTTCGCGGACTGAGTTCACGGCTCTTGTTCTGGTTTTCCTGATCAACAAAGTACGCATACTTTGGTTGAAGTAATAAGGACTTATACATATATGTGTTTCCACACAATGCTTATATCCAACGTTGGTTATATATTCTAAACTCTCATTTCAATCATTGAAACATTTTTAGAGGACGTTATATAGTTGTTATTCACAAACAATTTTTCGTCAAAGCCATTTTCAAAGTGATTGAAAAATAACATGACTTTCGTCACTAGGTAAATATGAACTTCGCCAAAGCAAAAGCTTACCAACATATATTTCGAGAAATAGATAGACGAGATAAACTCGGCTCGAAATAGCAAATGTGTATAATCAAAGTCTATATAGCAAAACGACTTTTGTATCAAGATAGGAGATAGAGTATATAGACTTTTGAGTGATAGATAAGTTCAAGTCTCCACATACCTTTTAGTCGACGAAGTTCCACCAGTTCCTTGAGTAGTTCTTCGTCTTGTATGATGATTGCCATGGAGTTCTTGAGCTCAAATACACTTTCTATCCTAGTCCGAGACTTAGCTATAGTAGACTAGAAATCATGACTTATAGTTTTGATCACTAACATTGATAAACATGCTTGAGATAGCAACGCATGCGAGTTCGACCGAGCAGTGCTTTAACAATCTCCCCCTTTGTGAATTTTAGTGACAAAACTATTAATACATATGGAATACAAAAACAAATAAATAAACTTTTGTAGCTCCTATTCCACATGCCTAATCTTCAACATTACTCGAAATCTTCATCACTTCCAAGTACTCCAATGATTCCAAAGGTTGTAAGTTTAGCATCATCGTTGTTGAAAATCCGTAGCTATAACAATGAGAAAACAGAATTCTCGATCATTGTTATACAATGTCATAGTATCATTATGCAGCATCAAAGTTCAATTGTATCACAACTTCGACAACAATACTATGGTTATATGTATCACTCCCCCTTAGTCAATACTCCATCTCACATGGAAACCACTCCGCCTTACATAATGATCCGAAAACCATATGTATTTGTAGTGTGAACTAATATTAATTCACCCCCTTTTTGTCAATAAAATTGGCAAAGGTACAAGAACGGGATCCTAATGAAAATTTTCATAGAGACATTTCATGACCAAAAGTAAGTACATATGAACTTATTTAGATGCAATCATATAGCCGAAGCTAAATGCTTTCATCAAGGAGTTTATAACGATACAAGATAACCCCTATAATATTCCACAACCGCACTCCCCACAAAGATTTGGCAATTAAGCACAAGTTCAATTAAGAACTCTCCCCCATAAAATGTCATTCCCGAAAGAACAACAAGAGAGACCTTAATTTCAAAAGAAAAGAAGGATTTCTTTGGACATAACAAATCACATAAGAATATGAATTTGAATCCAAATATACTCATCTAAATTAACCACAAGAAAAACCATGATTAATTTAATCGTAATACACAACTAAATTACCACAAGAGTGTGATCAATTTAATTGGTCATGCTCAACATAAGTGAACGTACGGAGCCTCACAATATATACATAAAATATGGATCAGGGAAGATCAATACTGCGGAATAGACAAGGATTCATTCTATTTTCCATCACCATTTACACAATGACATTCAATAGACATAATCCTCGCAAACAAAAGTTCATCTTATCTTCCATCAATAATGACATAATAGGCTTCAAACTTTTGTGATGTCAAAAGTCTTTCATTCTTTTATCAATACATGCATATCGACTTACGAAAGACTTAACTTTTGACAAGGTATGGGACAATCATAGTTCACGGACGCAAACACACATATCCCATAATAAATTGCAATATATAAAACCATAAAGATTAATACTGCAAAAATAATCTTCCAACCAATTTTAGAATTTAAACAAATAAACATAAAAACATGAAGATGAAAACGTTGGACATAGCTATGTGTAATCACAATAATGGCTATTCCAAACTCTAGTTATTCTTCTAAATAAAACGAAAAAGAATATTTACTAGATAAATAAAATCAACAAGCTAAAAAACAGGAACAGACTCCTATGCCAAAGCCGAACACGAACTGAAGTCAAATAGATGGTTCACTATCCTCATGAGTCTTGAGGTCTTTGAGCTTGTGATTGACAGCATCCTTTGTGAAAAAGCGAGGGTACCCAAATATACCTCAAGCTAAAACTTTTCCTACCTATAAGTCCTTTCTCCGAAAGTGATTGTCTATGGACTTAGTCGAGACAATACAACTAATCGATTCACACTTCGTGTGATCGTCTATGGATACGAGACAATACAACAACGAAGTATGTTACTTGATAAAAAGGTTCAGACTTAACCAAACACAATAGGATTCAATTATCAAGTAAATAGGAATTAACGTTTGTGTAATTTACTTTAATTATAATAAAACAATTATAATGCGGAAATATAAAGTAAATGACACAGCAAGATTTTGTTAACGAGGAAACCGCAAATGCAGAAAAACCCTGGGACCTTGTCCAGAATTGAATACTCTCAAGATTAAGCCGCCACAAAAAATTACACAACTTCGTATAGTTGAGACCAAGCAACTAAACCTATAGTTCACCTAGTTCCGTCTGTATTCCCACGCCTCCAACTTATAAATAAGTCACGTACTTGGATTAATTCCTTTGGTTCGTATTCCAAACAGTAAAGGAACAACAAATATGTTTGGTATCAACTCTCTTCAACCAAGTGATATGAGTTGGACAAAGGCTCTTTTGTTTATCTTAACATAAACTCCTTCGTCAGGTCCTTAGATCTATCTTATGTTCAATTACCTAAGTAATCGTTTAAGATTAAGCCAACAACACTCTTAATCCAAAGAATTGTGCTGATGACGATCTACTCAATTAATCAATCCAATCTACCACAAGGATAAACCGATTATTAATTGGATCCTCTTTTACCGAAACAAGTATTGTGCACACCAAAGATTATGAACTCACAAATCAGAAATCTTCAATATCTTCTTCGTCTTCAAATCTTCTTAGATCTTCAATATAAACCTTCACACAATCACTTGAATCTTTGTAATCAATCACGCACAGAATGGAGTCCGTTAACAACGGATTATTACAAGATCGTCTTTAGAACTAACAACAGTCTAAAGATCCCTATCGAAACTCTGAACTAGTTTGAGTGGATTTTATATCAGAAGAGAAGATTCTCAAGCACAAACAAACTAGGTGCAATCATATTTCAACCACCGTTAGTTCAATCAAATCAATTGAAAACAAAAGATAAACTGCAATTATCTAGTTCCCCACCAAATGTACACGCTAGAGCTTCTCAATCCCAAAGAAGACTTTAAACTGAGCGGCCGTAAGAGATTTCTCCTAATTAGGTTACTCTCCTCTCCGAATAGGCGGCTACACCAGTAACAATAACAACATAGGAAGTTTGTTGTTACGAAGGATTAGTTTGCTAGAAAGACAAACTTCAAGTATTTATAGGCAAGGAAGTTTGGACACCAAGGAATTTCCAAAACCGAAAATATTCTCAAGATATTCATTAAAGCACTGATAAGTGCATAATTCACATGATTTTAGTGATTATTCCATGCTTGTTTTAGTTAGATTTCTTGCATATTATCCTTGTATTACTCTTATTTTCCATTTTATTTGTTTTTTTAGGTGAATCATTTAAAGTCAATGGAAAAGGCTTCAAAAGATCTATAAAGTGGAGTTCTCCAAAGATCCAAGTGTTTAGAGCCAAAGGAAGTGGAAGAAGTGCGACGAAAAGGAGCAAAGAAGGTCGAAAACATAACAAGGACTAGAAGACCAACTTCTAATCATCCAACTTAAGGATTTCTTATAACCATATTGAAGAGAACGGTGAAAGAATGAGGTCATTCCGAGTTCGGACGAAGAAGTTACGGCCAAAACAGTCGAGACGAAAAATGACAATCTACAACACCACTTTCGGCATTGCTAAAGCAATACCGAAAGTAACCATATTTCGGGAAGAGAAGATGTATTTCGAGCACCACTTTCGGCATTGCTAAAGAAATACCGAAAGTAGACATATTTCGGGCAGAGAAGGTGTATTTTTGACCCCAAATTTCTCTATTGCTTTGGGGAGTTCGACAACGCCGACTGAGATAAACCTATGGGGTCCCTTTTGACGTATTTTAACTTCCAAATCAAGGAAACACGTTTCCAGATGGATTCTAATACCTATACCTATTGAAAACTATATAAGAGGACCTTAAAAAACATTAAGAAGGGATCTACCACACAACTTTGTAAGCTTGGAAAGAAAGAACAACAACGGAGCTAGGGTTATGGAGCAGTTCTCATCAATCGTAATGATAACTCTTTACTTCTCTTATATGTTTAACATGGATGCTCCTACATCCATGAGTAGATAAAACCATAATTGATTGAGGATAAATTCTAAGTTCTAGCCAAGATTTAAGTTATTATATTAATCTATTTTGAAGTTCTTCTCATATGATTATCGTTTGTTCATACTAAAAAGAATGTTTTTGATTGATTGATCGTTTAGGTGGACAACTGAATTGATTAGTTGATTTAATCTAATGCTAGTATTGAGTTAGGAGATGAGTAATCGTCGAATAAATCGTACACAAGTAGAAAACACGAGAGCTTGCAGAGGGATTATGTGGAGCAATTGTGTGTATAAACAACACTAAAAAGTGGACCTTGATCTAAGAGTCTAACTAGTAGGATCAATATATAAATTCATATAGCTTAAATCATTTTATTGGGTTACACCTTGAGTGGCCTACTACTTGGTGGCTTAGTTGAATAGAATATGGTAGTCGAGAACTTCCGTGTCCGGTGACTTAAGGGATAACACTGATCTAGCTGCTTTTCTACGGTTGGTGATAATCTGTACTAAGGATGAATGAATTGATATAATAATTTGATGACGGTTTAGTAACGAAGAAGGATTCCTCGATCAACTCTCTTTCTTTATTGCTTACAACTTAATCTTTCAATTGCTTTGTTTATTTACTTTGAAATCTAAAAACCAAAACCCCCCATTTGTGACCTTTTTGACAACTAAACTCCCTGCTCTTCGTCGGAACGATCCTTGCTTCCATTATATTACCTGTTAATTGTGTGGAAATAAGTGATTTAATTACACGACACACATCAAATTTTGGCGCCGCTGCCAGGAAGCAGTCGGTAGCTTTAGTTATTTCTTTTAGTTTTATTTTGTTTTTAGATTTTCTTTTAGTTTTTAACTTTGTTTTCTAGATTTTTGTTTTAGGTACTTAATCTCTGGAATCGAAGGATTGGGATTACTCGAGGTGCGGAATTCAAACTCGAAAAGGAACGGTACTGCAAGCACGTCCAAAGTTGCAAGAAGAACCTTCTACATCAACAATGGTAGGTGGTCCAAATAATGCACCACCACCTCCACCTGTGGAGAGGAAGTTAGGAGAGTTGACATCTCCATGTTTAGATTCACAACCACTGTGCATTAAAATCACTAACCCAGTAGAGCTGAAATCGAATCTACTTCATCATCTCCCGAAGTTCAAGGGACATCCTGGTGAAGACCCGAACCGTCATCTTCAATTATTTCAATACAAGATGACAAGTCTAAGGAAAGGAACCGAAGACAGAGATATGGCTATGCTATAAGATTTTCCGTTCTCATTAATAGACTTAGCAGAAGAATGGTTGTATTATCTTCCTTCAGGGAGTGTTACAACATGGAATGAGATGAAAAAGCTCTTTCTGGAGAAGTACTTTCCTGCTTCTAAGGCGAATGCTGCTCGTAAAGAGATTAGTGGTATTCTACAGATTACTGGAGAATCTCTTTATAAATACTTGGAGAGATACAAGAGGTTGTTGGCGAGTTTCCCTCACCATAATATATCCTCAACACTTATTATTCAATACTTCTACGAAGGATTACTTCCATAAAAGAGGAATTTGATTGATGCAGCAGCCGGTGGTTCACTCACTGAGAAGACAATCTCGCAAGCAACTAGTCTGATTGAGAGTATGGACTCAAACGAACAACATTTTTATACAAGACATGACTCAAATGTCAGAAGGGTTAGCGAGATAGGGGTGTCTCTGAATACAGAGCACCGGTTAAGTACAATTGAGAAGGCGATTCATCATATAGATTCTGTAGTAGCTCCACCATATGAAGAAGAGGCCGAGGTTAATGCTCTATTTCCTAATCAAGGCCAAGGTATGGTCCATATTCTAACACTTATAATCCAGGTTGGAAAGACATCCTAATTTCAGTTATGCAAACAAGCAAGCTGCAGCTCCTAATCCTTATGCGAGGCAAGGTGGTTTTCAACAACAATTCCAACCACATCCACAACCACAAGCTCCAAAGGAGGATGCCTCTTAGAAGATGATTACCATGATGCAAGGTCTTTCATATATGTTCCAACAAAGTCAACAGAGAGCCGAACAAAATCAGTTAAAAACTGATAATGCTATTAGAGATCTACAAACTCAAATGGTCCATCTTTTGGATACGGATGTGAATCTACTGAAATCACAAGCATCAACAAAGTTGCCATCCCAACCTTTTGTGAATCTAAGAGAGCATCTCAATGCAGTGACTTTAAGAAGTGGGAAACAAACGGAAGAGGCAAAGCAACAAGAAGTGTTTAATAATGGCATCGAAAAGGAAGTAGAGGTGGAATCCGTACCAAAGGAAAAGCCAACCTCAACCGGCCTACCTAAGGACACGGTTCCCACTTTTACCATACCACCTCCTTTCCCTAGTCGTGTTGCCAAATCAAAGAAGAAAACTCAAGATAAGGAGATCATGGATATTTTCAGCAAGATACAAATCAACGTTCCATTTATTGAATCCATCAGAACCGTACCAAGGTATGCCAAGGTTTTGAAGGATTTGTGTACAAGGAAGGATAGGTTGATTGCTAATCAAATTACTCAGGCGAGCGAAAGTGCTACAACTATGTTACTAAAGAAGATGCCTGTAAAATGTGAAGATACGGGTGGCTTAACAGTTCCAATTACTATTGGTAAACGACGATTCGAGCGTGCTTTGATTGATTTGGGAGCATCCATAAGTGTTATGTCAGCCGATGTTTATGATTCTTTGAATCTTGGACCTTTAAAAGAGGCAAAGATAACTATTCAATTGGCAAACAAGTCCAATATATATCCTAAGGGAGTCGTGGAGGACGTGTTAGTTCAAGTGAATTAGTTAATATTTTCGGTTGATTTTTACATTGTGTACATGCAAAATGAAGATAATTATTCATCTACTTCGTTACTTCCTGGGAGACCGTTTATGAAAACTGCAAAGACAAAGATCGATGTGGACAATGGTACACTCACTATGGAATTTGATAAGGAGATCATTCACTTCAACATATTTGAGGCCATGCGTTTTCCTAGTGATGTGCGTTCCGCTTTCTCTATTGATGTTATTGATTCGTTAGCACATCAAATGTTTGATTTGAGCAATGAAGATGAACTTGCAGTTGTGTTGCAAAATAGCATTGATTTGGATGTTCATGGGCAGCCGAATTTGGACGTCGAATTAGTCAAAGAGATGGTGGAGATATGTGGTGCTTTAACAACATTACAAGAAGCTAAAACGGGTAATATCTCTTATATTTCTTTACCCGCGACTAATGAGGTTCCTTCACCTTCTATTGTGCAGGAACCTAAGCTAGAATTGAAGCCTCTTCCTGATCACTTAAAGTATGCATACTTGGGTGATAAAGAGGAGCTTCCGGTGATTATTGCAAAAAACCTCACTGCCATACAAGAAGAACGTCTACTTCGGGTTCTGAAAGAGCACAAAACGGCCATTGGTTGGACTATTGCTGACATCAAAGGCATTAGTCCATCAATGTGCATGCATAGAATCCTTATGGAAGATGATAGTTATCCAGTACGTGATGCTCAACATAGGCTTAACCCCCCCAATGATGGAGGTCGTAAAGAAAGAGATCCTCAAATTACTAAGTGTGGGGGTAATTTACCCAATTTCTGACAGCAAATGGGTTAGTCCGGTACAAGTGGTTCCTAAGAAATCGGGTGTCACTGTTGTTATAAATCAAGATGATGAACTTGTTCCTACAAGAGTTCAAACAGGATGGAGATTGTGTATAGACTACCGAAATCTTAATGCCGCAACAAGAAAGGATCACTTTTCTTTGCCTTTCATTGATCAAATGCTAGAAAAGTTAGCGGGACATTCACATTATTGCTTTTTGGACAGTTATTCAGGGTACAGTCAGATTGTTATTGCACCAGAGGATCAAGAGAAGACCACTTTTACTTGTCCTTTTGGTGCGTTCGCCTATAGACGGATGACGTTTTGTCTTTGCAATGCGCCTGCCACTTTTCAGAGATGTATGGTGAGTATATTTTCTGACTACTTGGAAAACATCATTGAGGTATTTATGGACGACTTTAGTGTTTACGGCAATTCATTTGATATTTGTTTACAAAATCTTGAACTTGTGCTAAAAAGATGCATATACACTAATCTTGTTTTAAATTGGGAGAAATGTCACTTTATGGTAAACCATGGTATAGTGCTAGGTCACATCGTGTCCTCTCGAGGGCTCGAAGTCGACAAAGCAAAGATAGACCTAATAAGAAACTTACAATACCCCACTTCGGTGAGGGAGATTCGCTCGTTTCTTGGTCATACAGGTTTTTACAGGCAGTTTATCAAAGATTTCTCCAAAATCTCAATGCCGATGTGCAAATTATTTCAAAAAGAGGTTGCTTTTGACTTCAACAAGGACTTAAAAGAAGCCTTTGACAAATTGAAAGAATTGTTGACAACTGCGCCGATTATCAAGTCACCATAATGGATTTTTCCCTTTGAATTGATGTGTGATGCAAGTGACTACGTGGTTGGAGCGATTTTGGGTCAAAGAGTGGACAACTTGTCCCATGTGATTTATTATGCATCTAGGACCCTAAACGATGCTCAAATTAACTATTCTATCACCGAGAAAGAGTTGTTGGCTATAGTGTTTGCACTAGAAAAATTTAGATCGTATTTGGTGGGTGCAAAAGTGGTTGTGTATTCCGATCATGCAACACTTAGGTACCTACTTAAGAAGAAAGAAGATAAGGTAAGACTTATACGGTGGATATTGTTATTGCAAGAGTTTTATTATGAAATCAAGGATAAGATAGGTGTTGAGAATACTGTTGCGGATCATCTCAGTAGACTTGTTATTTCCGAAGAAGAACTTCCTTTACAAGATCGTTTTCCAGACGAACAACTTTTCTCAATTGAAGATACAACACCTTGGTACGCTGATATAATGAATTACTTGGTTATAAGGCAAGTACCTAGTACAATGTCTAATTTTCAAAAGCTTAAGATTAAGAAGATAGCCAAGAAATATGTGTGGGATGATCCTTACTTGTGGAAATATGGTCCCGATCAAATAATCTGCAGGTGCGTACCTAACTCTGAATTCTATTCCATCCTTACTTTTTGCCATACCTATGCATGTGGTGGTCACTTTGGTTCTAAACGTACAGATCTCATAGTTCTTGGGAGTGGATTTTATTGGACCACCTTATTTGAGGATGCATATATCTTTTGTAAATCTTGTGATAGATGTCAACGAACGGGCAATTTAGGTGCTCGAGGTCAAATGCCACTCACACCTATTCTTGCTGTAGAAATTTTCGATGTGTGGGGAATTGATTTTATGGGCCCTTTTGTTAATTCGAATGGAAAATTTTATATACTTCTTGCTGTGGATTATGTTTCAAAACGGGTGGAAGCTAAAGCCACCCCTATTAATGATTCTCAAGTTGTTTGTGAGTTTGTGAAAGAATATATTTTCTCTAGACATGGTACACCAAGAGTGGTTATCAGTTATGGAGGCTCGCACTTCAAGAAATCCTTCCATGCTCTTCTCAAGAAGCACAACATAACTCACAATGTCGGTACGCCGTTTCACCCACAAACTAGTGGGCAAGCTGAAATTTCAAATCGTGAGATTAAATCCATCTTGGAGAAAACCGTTAACACAACACGGAAAGATTGGAGTTATAGACTCAACGATGTACTTTGGGTGCATAGAACAGCATACAAAACACAGATTGGTATGTCTCCATATCAGTTGGTTTATGGAAAAGCTTGTCATCTTCCGGTTGAACTTGAGCACAAGGCTTATTGGGCGATAAAGATGTACAACATGGATTATGATAATGCGGGGAAACAAAGAAATCTACAATTTAATGATCTTGAGGAGATACGTAATGATGCTTACGAAAGTTCCCGGATATACAAAAAAAATACTAAGTTTTTCTATGACAAGATGATTTCTCGAAAGAATTTTGTTGTGGGGCATGATGAACACGCAAGTGTGACACATTTTCACCAATAAATACGCTAGCTGGGACTCATTTTATCACTAATAAACTTGTTTGTAGGTGTTTTTGGGCAAATAAACGTTTTTTATGAAATAAGCTCTTATGGAGAAAGTTGCTCGAAAAGTGGTTTTTGTACCCCGGAGGACACATGTTATTCAGACTCTCAGTTTTGGATAAGGGGTACCCAATTACTAAGGGGCATCCTAATTGCTATTCGCACTCCCGGATTGGATAGGGGAGGAGCGGTGATTGCCTTTGATTTTTAAAAGGAAGGATATATTTTCGGTTTGAATAAAATAGAGGTGAAGATATTGTTTGTGTTATTACATGCTGATTTGGAGAAGATTTTCCGTGAGAGTATATTCTGCATTGATTGGAGGAGTTATATGGAAGGAAATGGAAAGAAGATATTCTGTTTTGATTTGTTATTATCCTGAAAATAGTTCAACAGCTCATATACAAGTAACAGAAAAGGGAAGGAGAATAAAATCTCCATGATTTGGCAGAGAAGTCAAAAGAATATATTTTCGGGTTTAAGTGATTTGATTCTCTGAGTTATAATAGGAAGTTACGTAGGATATTCTTTTAATATTTGCGGCTGTCTAATGGAGGGTTTTGGGATGAATCAAACAACTTAGAATCGCGTGATAATAATGGAAAATATTCCCGTGGAGAATAATGGAGTAAAGAGAGAATATTTGCGCATTGAACAAGAGATATTGGGTGCTGCTGAGACTATATAATGAGTTTAATGGAGTCATATGTGGGCATCGAGAGTTGGGAGAGTTTGTAACGCCTGTTTAGCGGTTTATGTTATTTTTCTCCTTTTCTTCATTGTAAACACAATTTGAGCTATATAAAAAATATTTTGAGAGTGTTTACATCATGAGTAGCTAAACCCCAACACTGGGACCACGGAGGAAGCCGAATTTCATACATGGGTAAAATTATTTTATTCTCTATATGACTTTT